>NW_027397065.1:26571475-26713904 GCF_003265705.2 Callorhinus ursinus | reverse complement strand
GACATGGATAAACAGAGAGAAACACAAATGATGCTGACATTCAGAGACCAGAGTCCTGGTCTTCTGACTTTTAGTGCTTCTGTATTTCTAGTACTCTTCCTGAGTAAGCAAACTGCCTACTGGCCAAGGGGGGAGGGATGAGGATACATGGAATTAGGTATGAATGGAGGTAACTTCTGTGAGGTATCTACACATAAATGGTAGGAGTTCCAATTAAAAATGTCTCATCCCTCAGGATCTAGAAATTTGTACTTTTTCCAAAAATTCAGGTATAGTAATAAATACAGTAAGTCTGTCTTATCTATTTGAACAAAGTAGTTAAAAAAATACCAGTATAAAAGTTAGAAAAATGTCAGGAATGATTATTTTAAAACAAACTCACAGGATTTTTATTTAAAAAGTTGAGATTTCTAAGTGATGAAGAAAAATATAAATTATTTTATTTAAGGTGCATTATTAGTGGTCCTAAGCACATTTGAAATATTTATTTCTTTATATGGTATGAAATATTCTATTTAAATATCTATAATCTGGGGCACCTGGGTGGCTCAGTCGTTAAGTGTCTGCCTTCGGCTCAGGGCATGATCCCAGGGTCTTGGGTTCAAGCCCTGCATCAGGCTCCCTGCTTGGCGGGAAGCCTGCTTCTCCCTCTCCCACCCCCCCTGCTTGTGTTCCCTCTCTCGCTGTGTCTCTCTCTGTCAAATAAATAAATAAAATCTTAAAAAAAAAATTATATAATGAAACTGCTTTTTAATCCTAAATAAATGTTGTCCTGTCAAAAATTTGATGTACACTAAGAATAAAATGCCAATATTGAAGGAAGATGATGTAACTAAAGATAACATAATCTTTATATTTCATCTCATGAAATAATTTGATAATTATTATACAAATTAATGAAGGAAAATGGCTCTCACATCTCAAGTAGATTAGTCAGAAAGAATATCTGTAAAAATGATGGAGTATTTGCCAGTCACCAGAATTCTTATTGGTGGGTCTTGATTCATTTCTCCTTGAGCTCATGGAAGACTTACTATCATTAAAGGCCTTGAAATTCGTCCTCACAAAAGGTATATTAGAGGATTTCTGATTTTTGGCTTCTGTATTTTTTTTTGCTAAAGTGAAACAATATTTACTTATTTAAGGTAGATTCTGTTGAAAGACATGGATTCAAGATAATAGTTTAGGAATGTGCTTCATCAGCACCTGATATTTATTTATAGTCAGTCTTAGAAGAGGAAGCCAAAAAATACCTCATCAGATGTATCCTTGCTCCAGACTGTCCATTTCCATAGCCTTAGATTGATCTATAAAACAGTGACGTAGATGAAAGCATTTGCTTACTCTAAAGGTATTATAATTCTTTTCCCTGAAAGGTTATGTGGAATAGTGGCCAGAAAGTACTGAACTCTAGGTATTAACAAACTTGGTTCTCAACTTCATCACCGTAAGCAAATTGCTTACCTCCTTGGAGATTCATCTGCCTTTTCTATGTTACCAGGTGGTTGTTCAAAATCACATGTTTATGAAATATTGTTATACATTATTAAATGTAGTCAGGTGGTAGTGATGCATTATATTTAGAACACAGATCATTTTATATGCAAGTGGGAAATAGAGGGCTGATTTGGGCCAAAGGTCCTTTAAGGAAATTTGCCAAAACTGAGTGTTCTTAATTGTGTATTTTTCCAAACTTCTGCTTAATGCTCATCACTAAACACATTTGAAGTGGTTAGGCTTGGTCAGTAGGGTGTCATCTGTCACGTTGTGGAAAATAAAAGCAACTCTGGAATCCGGACAAGGCCTTCTTCCCTTTGTGCACTGTGTCCACGGCATCTGTGCTCATCCTGGCCCCGACACCCCGGTCCCCAGGGCCTGCAGGCACAGGCGGACCCACCTGCTCGGCAACACAGAGCTTGACTGACAGAGATGGATCAGCAGACCGGTGACTTCCTGGCTCTTCTAAATATTTAATAGTCTGTGCCTCCCTGACATCTGTGTTCAGGGCTAAAGGTGTATTTGTCAGAAATATAAACACCGTGATTAAGTAATCATAGAAATCAAAAATATGGAATCAACTCTAATGATAAGAAGTTATAACAAAGTTCTTTGAAACTCAGTTTTTCAAAATGCTCTAGCTTAAGGAATGCCTTGTCCAGAGAGGCACAGATGAGGGGAGAGGAGCAGGGCCCTGCTGTCACTTTTCTGCATGCCAGGAACAGGGCTTTGGGGTTCTACAGACGTAGCGTATGTGTGTCATAAGAACAATAAATAATAACGTAGTTTGTGTATTAAAAATGCATTATGGCTTTATGACCTCTTCTACTTAATTTGCTTTCCCCACCTTCTGAACTTGTCATTTTTTTACTCCATAAAAATGAAATAGAAAGAGGAGGGTTACTTTGTGTCAGTTACATACTATCAGAGACTTGGGATTACAATATGTGAGTGGAAATATTTTAACTGGTTTTACATAGATACATAGATACCTGCAGAGTTGAAGTCCTGCTGTTATAAAATTTTCAATCCTGTTTTTAATTTTATATTTTCTTGTGTTTTTAGAAGTTCTTAGTATAATTTTTTTAAACAACCTTATTGAGGGGGTGCCTGAGTGGGACAGGTGGTTAAGTGTCAGACTCTTGGTTTCGGTTCAGGGGGCTCATGAGATCAAGCCCTGTTTTGGGCTCCACACTCAGCATGAAGTCTGCTTGAGGTTCTCTCTCCCTCTCCCTCTGCCCCTCCTCTCCCCATGAGCTCCTTGTCTCGCAAATAAATAAATCTTTTAAAAACAGCAACAAAAAACTTTATTGAGATATCTTTAACATATAAAAATCATATAATTTAAAGATGCAGAACTTGATGTTTCAATATATGTATACAGTATGAAAAGATCATACTGTATACATATACTATGTATATGTATACATAGATCACCACTGTCAAGTTAAATAATTTATCTATCACCTCTACATAGTTGAGTGTGTGTGTGTGTGTATGTGTGTGTGTGTGTGTGTGTGTGTGTGTGTAGGTGGAGAATGAGAAGATTTAAGATCTATCTTAGCAAATTTCAAATATACAATACAGTATCATTAACTGTAGTCACCATGCTGTACATTAGATCCTCAGAACTCGTTCATCTTGCGTGACTGACACTTTGTAGCCTTTGGCCAGCATCTCCTCACCCCCCTCCCACTTCCCCTGGCACCCACCATCCTACTCTCTGCATCTATGTGTGTGACTATTTTAGATTCCACATATAAGTGAGATCAGTCACTATGGTTTTTTTATGGGTCTAGCTTATTTCACTTTGCATAGTGTTCTTCAGGTTCATCCGTGTCATTTCAAATGGGAAGATTTCCTTCTTTTTTATGGCTGAATAATATTCTATTGTGTGTGAGATATATTCATTCCATTAGTTCACTGATGGACACTTGGGTTGCTTCTATATCTTGGCTATTCTGATTAATGCTGCAATGAACACGGGAGTGCAGATACATCTTTGAGATACTGATTTCATTTCCTTTGGATAAATACCCAGTAGTGGGATTGCTGGATCATGTGGTAGTTCTATTTTCAATTTTTTGAGGATTTCTGTACTGTTTTCCATAATGACTGAACCAATTTACATTCCTAGCGACAGTATACAAGGGTTCCCTTTTGTCCGTATCTTCACCAACACTTTTGTCTTATTGCTAATAGCCATTCTTATAGGTATCAGGTGATATCTTATGGTTTTGATTTGCATTTCCCTGATGATTAGTGATGTTGAGTATCTTTTCATGTGTCCACTGGACATTTATATGTCTTCTTTGGAAAAATGTCTATTCTAGTCCTTTGCCCATTTTTATTTTTATTTTATTTTTTAAAAATTTTATTTATTTATTTGACAGAGACACAGCGAGAGCGGGAACACAAGCAGGGGGAGTGGGAGAGGGAGAGGCAGGCTTCCCGCTGAGCAGAGAGCCTGATGCAGGGCTCGATCCCAGGACCCTGGGATCATGACCTGAGCTGAAGGCAGACGCTTAACGACTGAGCCACCCAGGTGCCCCTCCTTTGCCCATTTTTAAATTGGGTTGTTTATGCTATTGAGTTGTAAGAGTTCCTCATATATTTTGGATATTAACCCCTTATCCAATATGTAGTTTACAGATATTTTTGGTGAACATAATTTTTAATAACTATAATATTCTACTTTAATTTATGAAATTTAATTTCTATTTCTTATTTTAGCTGGACCTCCATATACTTTGTATTTTGGTATTAAATTCTATGCTGAAGATCCATGTAAGCTTAAAGAAGAAATAACCAGGTATAGTATTGACTTTGCTTTTGAACAATGCATGTAGAGCATATACAAGAGGCTTTATTTAATACAAATTGGGGTCAAACATTTAGATGTGTGTCTACCTTGTTTTGTAATGCATCCCCACTGAGAGTTAAATTTCAGCTAGCATTGCATGAGGCAGATCACTGTCTGATGATAGATGTGTGTGAACAATGGCATGAACACGAGTGACATGTTGATAGATTTTGCATCTGCTGTGATGGGATATTTCTGTATCATTATTGTGAAGGCTGCATTCAGCCTTTGTAGTCAGGTGAAAGTAGCCATTTGAACTGCTTAACAGAAGGATATTTTAGTGCTCGGTTTGCATATGTAAATACTAATTTGAAGAGCCAGTTATTGCTCTTTAATTGGTTATAGCTTAAATGTCAGTTGTCCAGGGCTTTCATTTACCTCTATAGGAAATGAAAAGGTATTTGCTTTTAGTATAAGGGAGAGAGAAAAAAAAACAAAACAACAAACAACCTTTTTCAATGTATTCCTTCACCTTTGTCATCAAATACTTGATTTCATTTAAGGCACAGTTTCCAGTTGGTATTGATTATATTGTTAAAAGAGTCCATGCCAACATTTGAAAGTGGCTTATACAGAGCAGACAGTCGTGTTAGATTTTCACTTAATTCCGCTAGTGACCTGACGGCACGTGGTAGCCAACAAAAGCATTTTCCCTGACTTAACTCTAAGTGGTCACTTTTCCTGGTGAACTCCTATCATTGGCTCAAGTAAAGCCAAATGCATTATTCCAAACATTGGAAATCATGTCTTTGATGACTAAGGTAGTCTGTGGTTTTGTTACTATTCTATCTTTTCATCTTTTTCCTTTGATTCTTTTGTCTCAATTCCAGACTGCACACAGAAGAGTGAGGACAGAGGAGGCTAAGTGGACCTTTCCTGTTCCTCTCTGGGGTGCTATAATTAGGCCTCACTTTTAGAACCGTGCTGAGCTGCGTTCACATTTTCCATTGCCATCTTGTTACTAACCATTTTAAAAAGGAGGGCTGTCCCGGGAGGCTTTCCAGGAGCACACCTGTGTGGGGGAAGGGCTGTTGTGTTGGGAAGAAGTTAAGGAGAGGGGTCATATTTACATTAGAGCTAAATGAATAGTCTTTTCAGTTGAGGGATTTCTGAATTGTGGGCTCATGGAGAAACTGAGTCCAAGTGGTTAAAAAAAACCCCACATATCTGTAGCTCATTAGGAAATTCCAAGGAAATAACATTTTATGAAAATACAAAGAAAGGCCTTCATTTTGAGTTTGTCGGTAACCTGTGTGCCTCACATTCCTCAGCTGCAAAATTGGAGCTACACCTGTTCCATCAGGTTTTGTAAACATTGGAGTGTGTACGACTCATAATGTCAACCTTGTGTCGCATGTTGGGTTTCGGTCAGTAAGTGCTTGATACTATTTCATCCTTTCCTTGCTCTGGCAGTTTGGTGGAGTTACATCTTAAATGAGGGTTAGTTCCAAACGATACTCAATTTATTGTTAGTAGGGTGGGAAATGAGTGTTTTATAATGCATTTTTAAAAAAATCTGTTCACCAGATATTAATGAGCAGAAATTTCCCTTCAGAATCTACTATCAGCTCATTAACAGAATACATAGATTTGTGTGTGATGTACAACCTCAGAGCATATTCGTTGTAACCTGCTTTTCCTCAAATATTAGACCAGATCATGTAGTTAAGAACCAGATTACAGGGCTCCTGGGTGTCTCAGTTGGTTAAGCCACTGCCTTTGGCTCAGATCATGATCCTGGGGTCCTGGCTTGCTTCGGGCTCCCTGCTTGGCAGGGAGTCTGCTTCTCCCTCTGACCATCCCCCCCATTCTCTCTCTCTCTCTCTCTCTCATTATCTCTCTCAAATAAATAAATAAATAAATAATCTTTAAAAAAAAAAAAAAAGAACCAGATTACATTGTTGACTTTCAGCTGGTGGCCATGATCTATAATAATTTATTTTTGTTGCCCAAAACATATAGTTGAATTTAGGTAAGTTAATGTGCATTCAATATGATATCACTAAATACTTATTTTTAGTGTGTCCTGAAGATAAAGTCATTAATTTGCATGAATATGTTAATTTAAATGGGTAGACAATGAACCTTAGAAAGGGAGCCAGTTACATGAGATAATTTTGGCAAAAGCAGAAACTAAAACCAAAACCCTAAATCTCCCAATATATGCTCTTAAAGGAAAAGTATACTTAGGCCAGCATTTGCAAGTTGAGCATTTAGCTTGCTTCAGTTTTTTGGAAAATTGTTCTAGCCTACTCTGTATTGGCTCTTGGGTGGTTCATAAGTTTTGATATGAAAACTAATGCTATAGTAAACAGGCTTGTGCCTGTTCTTCCATATATGTAGTTTTTTTTTTTATAATCATACCATTTTATACATATTGTGCAGACCTCTTTCACCATCTAACCCATCTGTTTTACTCCTGTGTAGTATTCCATAATTTATTTAACCATGCCTTGGGGATGGCTCTCTACTTTGTTTCCTTTTTTTAAATTACAGGTAATGCTAGCTTTGAATCTTCTCAAGTATTTATATCATCATACTAGATGCAGCATTCCAGAAGGGTGTTGTATTTAGGAAAAAAATACTAGAGGTGAATGTGATAAATAAGAAAGTAAGGTTCCAGACCATGAAAAAATGGAAGTGAATAGAATCATATCAACTTGGAGTAGTTGCTAAGTGCTCTAAAAAGTTGTCTGAGATAAACAAGATTGGGAGACTGTGAGGAGGACTCCTCATTTAGGATTCATGTGCCCTGACCTGTACCTTTTATAGAACATTCCTGATGTTTCAGCCAGCTTCCTTGTAAACATTTTTAAAATAGGAAACCTTACTGCCTGGCAAAGCGATAGGAAATTCAATGAGAAATCCGTGCAGTTTCTCTCATCAGTACTAGGTTTTCTTTCTGGGTCTATGCAGAATAAATCTAATGTCTCTTCTCTTTGCCAGTGCTTTAAATAATCTGTGTACTCATGGTATCTGTTAAACTTATTTTCAGTTCTGATTCAAAATATTATAGCAGCTTTCCACGTATTCTGGGTCATTTATAGCTCTGTATCCTCTGTACACTTGATAAGCATAGCACACATGTTGGTTAAGAAGACAGGCTTTGGAGTGGTGCCTGGGTGGCTCAGTTGCTTAAGCATCCCACTCTTGATTTTGACTCAGGTCATGATCTCAGGGTCCTGGGATTGAGCCCCACACTGGGCTTCCCACTCAGGAGGAAGTCTGCTTGTCTCCCTCTCCCTCTGCTCCTCCCCCTGTTTACACACACTCTCTCTCTCTTTCTCAAATAAATACATTAATTAAAAAAAAAAAAGACAGGCTTTGGAGTCAGACAGAGGTTTGCATCCTTGCTCTGCCACTCACTAGTTGTGTAAATTTGAAAAAACTATGTAACCTTTTAAAGTCTCAGTTTTCTCATTTATAAAAAGAAATTAAGTATTTTTTCAAAAAGACAATCAGGGGAAGGTGGAAAAAAAAGATGATGAGAGGAATATAAAGATAATACATACCAAATACTGACCATAACACAAAAATATAAGTGTTGGTAGATAGTAGGGCTAGCTAAAGTGAAAATAATGATAAGTATTTAATGTTTTCAAATTATTGATTCAAAAATTAAGGAGGAAAAATACCAGCTTGGAGCCCTGAGATGGGTCTTCCAGTTTAGAGTCAATCTATGAATCACAACTTTCTGGGTGTAGTTGTTCATTTAATTATGAATTCTCCTATGACTGTCCTCTTGCCTACATTTCTTGAATTTGTTTGTAAGGACAGAATTCACTCGCTCACCTACCTTCATTTAACAACTACATGGAGCATCGTGTTCCAGTGGTCGGAGTACTAAGGGGACCAAAGAGAGGATTTCAGTCCTCCAGAGAGGACAGAGAGACTGCCCATTCTGTGGGCACTGTCCTATCTGTGATGTCATTGAAATCTTTCTGAACTTTTAAGGATCTAAGAACAGTTTCTAAAAAAGAATATTCCAAATGACTTGTTCATAATGGATACTTTTTAGTTTCTAAAAAATACCTTAAAATGGGTATTTGCTTTTTATTTTGTTTTGTAATGTTTTATAGTATTGGGGGGGAACTGACCTTAAGCTTATCAATTATTTTTTAAATTTTATGTTTTTTTAAAGATTTTATTTATTTATATATATTTTTTAAGATTTTATTTATTTATTCATGAGAGACAGAGGGAGAGGGAGAGAGAGAGAAGCAGAGGGAGAAGCAGGCTCCCAAGGAGCAGGGATCCCGATGCGGAACTCGATCCCAGGACCCTGGGATCACGACCTGAGCCGAAGGCAGACGCTTAACCATCTGAGCCACCCAGGCGCTCTAAATTTTATTATTTTAATATGGTAATCCCTGTTTATCACTTTGTGAAGATTAGCTTCTTTGAGCTTCTTTACCAGCTGAGTGACCTGCAGTTACGTGTTTACTTCCAGAGTCCCTCTCCTTCTGTAATGAAGATAATGGTTCTAAATACAATAGAGTTGAGACAAGGGTCACATTCCGGTATGGATGAAAGAGGAATTTGTGAACTTTAAAGGACTGTACAAATGTAAGGTGATATTATTGCTATGTGTTCCTGTGTATTAATAATTCGTTTTACGCTTCTGAGGCGGAAGTGTTATTCCTGGTTTTGTCACGTTTTCTTGAGAATTAGTGTGTGCTTCCTCTACTGTTTTCCTCCTTAAGCTGTACACAGCATTTCCCCGTTGCTCACATTTAAGCCTTGTCTAAAATGATTGGACTCCTATCACATGCGAGGTTCCCTCTGTGTGGGAGGAAGAAAACAATCCTGCCTTCTGTGTAGCGAGCTACTCTCCTCTTAGATACTTCACTGCAAGTTAAGCTGGCACTGAAGCCAAACTTCTGCTTGGCCCCACATTGCTCAGTTTCCTCACCAGGGGTCTCAGTTCACTGGAAGGTGCCTTTCAGGTATATTGGTGTAAGCATGTCTTTGGCTTCCGAATCTCAGGGAGCCTTCTGTTTGAGGTCCGGAAAGAGTGGGGTCTCTCTGCTATGTCTTTAAGCAAACCTCCTTTGCCATTCTTCTTGCCTCTGATACTTGTTAAATTGTTAATGGCGCTCAACAGCTTGTACATGCTTGGTGTTAACTCAGCTCTTTTCAGTGAACAGCAGATAAACAGAAAACTGTGAAGCCAATATTTCAAGCCCTGGACTTGTGTTGTACTCGTAGTGTTGTGGTAAGTGTGGACAGGATGGAAGACCCAGCTCTTTTCCTCCAGGGCTCATGATCTGCTTGGGAGACAGTGCATATACAGCAGAATATTAACTTACACACAGGGGTGCCTGGGTGACTCAGTTGGCTAAGCATCTGATGCTTGGTTTCGGCTCAGGTCATGATCTCAGGGTCGTGAGATAAAGCCCCACTTGGGCTCCATGCTGGGGGTGGAGTCTACTTAAGATTCCCTCTCTCCTTCTGTCTCCCACTTCCCCCCACTCGTATGCTTGCGCTCTCTCTCTCTCTTAAAAAAAAAAAAAAGATAACTAGTACTTTATGATGCCTCAGTTTTGTACCAGAATGAGTCTGGAAAGCTTCCTTATTAAGTGGATCATCTTTAATGAGCATTTCCTTTTTCTCCAGTAGGGTTACAATATAACCAGGGTCACACTGTAATTGATCGTCCAAACCCTGAGGCTTTGGAGGATGACGAGGACAGTTGTTAATACGTAGGCGTGTATAATAGTCATAAACAAGAACTGTCCTAGGCAAAATGGGATGTAGGTTCCCCCTCCTTAAAACCAGAGATAAACAAGGACTCAAGCATCCAATCATAGCCTTAATCAGAGTGGCAGAGGGAAAGACTCAACAACTCTAAATCTGTAATTTAAATAAAATATTAAATTGTACCCTAAGTCTCATAAAATGGACAAAATAAGTTATATACAGTTAGTTAAAAATAGGCCCTGACATATGATAAAGTATTTGTTTAGCATATGGAAAAATGTGACTTTATTGTATCATAAATTTCTCATAAAAAACTAATATGCTTGCTGTGATAAAGATTAATTAAATTTTTAATTAAAAATAGTTTACTTGTCTTGATTTTAGTGGATTTTTTTTTTATGCAATGACTTAAAGATCTCTGGTATCTTTAAAAGGCAGGCTGTCCAGGGAAGTTTGAACAGATTCCTTTTTTCTTTTTCTTTGTGAATTTCTCAAAGGCAGCAAAGAATGTTCAGTTTTTTCCATTTCAGCCATCTGTCTCCCTGCTCATTTGTATATCCATCCAAGTCATCAACTATTTATTGAGCTGTTACTATGTGCCAGACCTATATACTGAGACTACAATCCCTGATGGGATAGGGTCCTTGTTTCTTTGTATCTGTTTGTCTTTCTCTCTGTTTCAACTCTCTGTTTTTTCATCTCCTGGTTTTTTTTTTTTTTTTTTGCCTTTGCCTTTGAAGCAAACTCTTGTGGGATTAGGTCCCTCTGTTTCTGTACTTGGCAAGCGATTTGACTGTTCAGTCAGATGTTATAAAAGTCTTAATAGAGCAAAATAAATATGCATCTGTGACCCATTTCCTAAAAAAAAAATGCAATTCAGGAAAAGAAATTCCAAGTTAACAATAGAGAAAGAGAGTGTAGCTAAATGTAAGTTTCCAGTAAGCAGTAGTAATTCTAGCAAAATGTCTCTTCAGTTTATAAGCTTTTGCATTTACATTCTGCTAATAATGCTTTACTCTGCTTTTTTCCTCTTCAAGAGGAGGACAGATGATTATAACAAAGTGGATTTGATATCCAAGATGAGCATTCAGGGCATGGTGAGTAGTTAAGTAGAGCTAGAAAAGTAAATGCAAGTTAGGGAGTGAGGTAGTCATTGGTTAATGGCAAGAGATTTGGCTCAAGAAGCAAAAGTCTTACAAGCCTTTTCTTTTCTTTTTTTTCCCCTGGCCATTTGAAGTTTATTTTATACTTGATGCACATAGCTATAGGGTGTCAGGAAGGCTTGAATGTGATTTGGAGAGTAAAGAGTGGGGGGTTCTCTCAACTTACTTTTTGGTGTTTTGCCATAAAAGAACCCAGCTCCTTCTGCTTGCTGCAGCCTGCTTAGTCTATGGTAAAGGAAGGGAGGGGCTCTGATGCTCCTAGCATCTCCTGAAGCCTGGGGGCTGGTGGTGGCCACTCAGGACTGGGGCCCGGTGTTGGCTTTGCCAGGCTGGTCACTAGGCTGCTTCCTCATGACTTCCAAAGCCAAGTCACAGATGATCGTGCCACTGGAGGCTTGGGGGAGATTCCGAGCATTGTGGGAACTCCAGTAATGTAGCCATGAATGGGAGAGTGGACTTCCCTTAAAAGCAGCTTGTCCACCAGTGACCCCAGTTGGCATGGGGCAGAGCAGGGTGGTGAGGGCTGGATTCCCCAGGATGCCCTGCACTTCTGCAGGAGCTGTTACTGGAAGTGGAACCCCAGTGGCGCTGGTAACAGTCGCGGGTGGCCACGAGCCAGTGAACCGCAGGAGGGGAAGGCTGCGGTGCTGTCGCTTGTGGGCTGGAGGAAACGTGGATGGCGACCCCTCTCAGGCCCCTGTGCGCATGGTGGCAGCTGGACAGGGACGCTAGGCCACGCAGCCCTTTTGCAGAGGAGGCTGGGGAAGCCACTCCATGACCGAGCTGCACACGTCACAAGCTCTCTTAAGGATCTGAAAGTAGAGTGAAGTTTTTTAAGGTTTTGTCTGTTTGTCAAGGGAGTGACTTGATCCTCTTTTTCTCTTAAGGATTTCATTTACCTCTTGCGAAGGTTGTTTGGAAGAGAGAGAAGTATGAATGATGGCAGAGCACTGAAGGTTTTAGAAATCCAGGGGATAGCGACCTGGGCTAGGAGGTGGAGAGCAGTGTGTGGATTCCAAAAGACAAGGTTCAGTGATTGGATATGGGTGCCAGGGGTTATACATTATTGGTAGGTTTCTCTCACTTGACTATCTGGAGACTGTGGCGCTATTTACTGAAATGGGCAGTGGGGAAACACAGGGTGTTTATAATAATAATAATTATTATAATAAATTATATATAATTTTATATATATTATAAATAATAATAATAAGTAGCATCTAACATTTGGATTCCCTTACTATGGGCCTTGCTGGTAAGCATTTGGAGAAGAGCAGCTTATCACAGCTGATTTTTATAATTCATTTCCTTTGCCCTTTTTCTGCCCTTCCCAGTGACATCAAGAGTTGGCTTCCAAAGAAAGAGAAACCACAATGACAGCCTGGTGCATGTGTGGGCGTGTGTGTGTGTGTGTGTGTGTGTGTGTGTGTGTGTGTGTGTGTGTGTGTGTGTAGGTGACGGCACCCGAGAACGGTGTTGATGGTTCATTGTGTTGGTTCATAAACCTCTGGCACAGGCTGAAAGACTGAATGGGGGCGGGGGAGGGGAAGCTAGCCAAAGTTGCATAGCATTCTGATTAAGAGGTTCTAGGGTCAGACTGCCTGGGTTCCAGTTCTGGCTCTGCTACTTAACTAGTTGTGACATCTTGGACAAGTTACTTCATCTCTGTGTCTGTTAGAGTCTTCATTCTGCAAAATGGAGATAATACTACTGACATTTTAAAGTCTTATGGAAGTTATTATATGTAAACACTTGGGATGAGTTATTATATTTACAGTGTTTAGAACTGTGGATGGCGCTATTATAACAGGGTTTTTTTTTTTAGGCAAATGGAATGAACAAAGCCATGGATAATGGGCATGAGAATTGATGGAATTGCACTATGATGACCTTTTTGTCCCGTATCCATGATTTTAGACCCTGTAGGCAACACATCCTATAGGTTAGGTCCTTACGATTTGTTCCTCCCAGTAAGGTTGTGTCATAGTAGTTGTGGCAGCGACAGTAATGAGAGTCTTGAGAATAGCTTGTATAACCTCCACATTAACCTTAGGAGGTGTGGACATTTTGCTGTCCCGGTTCTGTAGGTGAGGAGACGGGCTGTTGGAGAGGGTCAGCAGCTGCCCAGGTGAGTACCGGAGCTGGGATGCAGTCCAGCCAGTCTAACTTGAGAGCCTGTGCTTTTTAGCCACGACCCTGTATCCCTTATGTAGAGTGTGTTTCAACTGTTCACTCAACAGCCCCTTCACTAGGGAACAGAAGTGGCTTTATTTTCATTAAAGGTGATTGGTTGTTGCCGTGATTATCAGAGCCTGGGTAGTGTCAGATATCATTAATCTCTTTTTCCATTTCTCTTGTAGATATCAGTTTTTCTTGCAGGTGAAGCAAGATGTCCTTCAGGGCCGACTGCCTTGCCCTGTCAACATTGCTGCTCAGCTGGGAGCATATGCCATCCAGTGTAGGTTCCACTGCAACAAACTGGGAAAAAATTTGAATTTTTCTTTTTAAGCAAGTTTACGTACTAAAATTCTTCTTATCAAGTGACATTTCCCTGAACAAAATTTTAGTCAGAATTCAAGTTTTAATCCATGTCCTTTCGGAAGAGGTAAAAGTGAAGCCAGTTACGTATCCTTTGTAATAGGTCACTTTGGAGTTTTAGTCACAGGAAAGGCGTTGATCCTGGATTAAGTGGAGGGTCTGAAAATCCCTTCCATTCTATATCCCACCTGAGTTTGTTGATTCCCCCAAGCTGTGA
Source organism: Callorhinus ursinus (assembly GCF_003265705.2). Taxonomy (NCBI): domain Eukaryota; kingdom Metazoa; phylum Chordata; class Mammalia; order Carnivora; family Otariidae; genus Callorhinus; species Callorhinus ursinus. The sequence goes on along the minus strand of NW_027397065.1, from coordinate 26,699,926 downwards.
TATCTCAGAGATCACATTGCTGTCAGGCAGCCGTTGTGGAGACTCTATATGGTCAGATGCCAACGCCAGGTCAGGGTGTGGCCCTCATTGCATCTCTTCTCTTGGCATCAATATGGCAACCATGTTGGGCAGCTCCAGGTTGCATTGTCGCATTGGAGGCTGAGGATGCTTCCACTCATATATACCGAGCCCTTTCTAGGAATCTTGCTAGGTATAGGGGCAGTGAGAGACAGTATGTTCCTTGCCTTTGTGGCATTTGCAGACCAGGAATAGTCTAGAAAAAATATCCTAGGAAAAATGTCACATAGATGAACTGGGTTGGGCTTGGAAGGTGGATTAACGTAAGGAGGAAAATTTTAATAAATGTAATATAATGAGTTTTCTGGTTTCATTTTGCTTTTTTGTGTAAACCAATGTACAGGATTGTGTTAAATTTCCATGACCACTGTTTGGGGCAAATAGATTTTGAATTATATGCTCTATCTCTTGGTGTTATTTTCTGAGAGGATATATTGGCATCCTGGTTGTTTTTGCCTCTAGCATTTCTAATATATGTACTCTAAATTCTCTTTACAACATGTTATTTCATATAATCTGGTAAAAATAATTGAAATGCAAATGATGTTAATTATAGTCTTTCAGAAAGCAAAAATATAGAACTTATGTTTTTAAGACAAGATTTTACTTATACCATTCATATATGCTCATCATAGTAGTTTTTTACTAAAATTAGTTATGTATGAATTTATTAATAAGGCATTTGAAGAAAATGTTTCAGCATGATAGGAATATTTTAAAATAGTTTTAGGACTATTTTTCTAAAATGGAAAAAAATGCAATTTCTTTTGTAGCTGAGCTTGGAGATTACGACCCATATAAGCATACTGCAGGCTATGTGTCAGAGTACCGGTTTGTTCCTGATCAAAAGGAGGAACTCGAAGAAGCCATAGAAAGGATTCATAAAACTTTAATGTAAGAATCACTTTTTATTAGCTATAATCAACATGCTATCCATCAGCTCCCCAAAACTTTATTATATTAAAGTTTACACTCTTTAACCAACATCTCCCTATTTCCTCCACCCCCCAGTCCCTGGTAACCACCATTCTGTGTCTCTGTTTCTATGAGGTTGGCTTTTTTAGATTCCACCTCAAGTGATATCATAGTGTTTGTCTTTCTTTGTCTTATTTCACTTAGGGTAAAACCCTCAAGGGCCACCAATATACTTGAGAGTTGTTAAGAAAGTAGATCCTACATGATCTCACCACAAAAAAGAAATGGTAATTATGTGACAGTGTGAAGGTGTTAGCTAACCCTATGGTGGTAGTCATTTTGCAGTATAGAAGTATATCAAATCAACACATTGTATACCTTAGAATTACACAGGACAGCGTTATATGTCAATTATATCTCAAAGGTGGAAAAAATATCATGTCTTATGTTGCATCATCCATCAACTATCATCTTACGCTAATGGCAGTCTTAAGAAAAGTTTCTAGAATGATAAATTCTTCACCTGTGCCTTGAACATTCTAGTATTTTGTCTTTTAAGTTTTTTTTTCTGCTTATAACACTAAAATGCTCATAGAAAACCTAAGCAATTTTAAATATATAAAGGAGAGAGTAAATCCCAATGCCTAAAGTCAACATATTTTTGCTTAATGGACTTTCAAATCCCCCTCTATGCATAAATGCCCATAGAGAAAATTTATTTGTATGTATGATTTTACATAAATGAAATCATTCTGTATATATTATATTTTGCAGTTTTCTATTTTTTCAGTCACCAGTACCTTGTGAAATTTATTCTTCCAGCTATAAATATATTTTATAATCACAAAAGGCTTAATGTATTCTGGATTTGGTCTGTCTTAAGTATGTAAATTCTTCACAGTTATAAGCAAAGTCCTATTCAGTTTATAGCAGTGAATGTGGAAATCACGATGACACCAGTGTGGAGCCTTGGAGGGTATTATATTAACACCACATGCACTTCTGAGAATATACACACTCCCCTAGTAGGATTTTCAATTAATGGCCTGCAGCACTGAAGTTATAATTTAATTATAGTTATTTTGGTTAAATCCTCTATACTGATTAACTTTGCTTTATTGCCTCTTATGTAACATTCCCTCTTGATTTTGCTTGGTTTCAGATCTATTATAGTTAAGGAAAAAAATGTAGAATTAATCTGGTCAACAAAAAATGTTTGCCTAAAGGATCTGTTTCAGTGAGTAGCAGCAGAAGTCAACTGCTGAATTGCAATCAGAGAAACCAGGCTTTCCATCTTGTATTAGCATGCACCAGAATGCTCTCCAGCCTGATTACAGAGTCCTTCATTTTAAGGTTTTGCTGAAGTGGATGCTAAGAGAGTGCCTGTTATAACATTATGAAGGGCAGTTTGTTTGGCACATTCTGAGAATACTAATTCTAGGAGTTTCAAAGTACAATTACATTTTTGAAATTATCAAGGAGCTTTGGGTAAAGGGCCTTACATGTTTTATGTGATGGTGTTGACAGTGTGACTATTATTTCAAAGAGAATAAAGCTTGATCAAGATTTGGTAGCTTTCTCGTGTCTAGTTTGTAATGAACATCCTTCATAGATTTCAAAATTATTGTATATTGCTAGGTTTTCCAGGGCACCGTGGTGGAAACATGGGATGCATCAAAGTAGGTTTTAGTCAGTAAATTCATAGCTCCTTTTATTAACAAATAAAAGATTTCTATCTTTCTCTGTTACTTACACACACACACACACAGTTCCACTTATCCATGGAGCTTCCTGGCAGATGCTCACACTTGTTAGGAGTGAATACTGTTTACGAATGTTATCACCAATGAAGATTTTGGGGTGATTTCTGTGCTTTGTATTAAGAAAATGATAAGTATTTTTTTTATTTAGAAATATTAACATATTTTCAAACTACATATGTGCTCAGGAGATGCTGTTGAGGCCCCGGCGAGGTGCTGGGGGATCTCTTGTCTTCTCCCTGCCCACTACTACTCTTACTCATCTTTCTCCTGATGGAGAGCTGCTGGTGTGCGGAGACATTTTTACTCTTTGTGAAGGATGTACTTTTTAATTCGAGTGCTTATATTCTCAGTCTCTTTGGGGGTTTCTGATACAAAATTTTATTTTATTTTATTTTATTTTATTTTATTTTATTTTATTAAGATTTTATTTATTTATTTGACAGAGAGAGACACAGCAAGAGCAGGAACACAAGCAGGGGGAGTGGGAGAGGGAGAGGCAGGCTTCCCGCTGAGCAGGGAGCCCGATGCGGGGCTCGATCCCAGGACCCTGGGACCATGACCTGAGCCGAAGGCAGACGCTTAACGACTGAGCCACCCAGGCGCCCCCTGATACAGAATTTTAAATATATGCTGGGACATTGGGATTGGCTATACTGAGCAAAAAACAGATTTGGTAAATGAAATTAACTTAATACAACGATTACCTCAAAGTGTAACGTTTTGTCACCATGGAGGCAAGGGGCTTCTTGAAACACAAAGACTTAAGTTTGCATTAGCATAAGGGATTATTTATTTTTCCAGTGAATAGAGTGAAGACGGCTTATTCCCTACAAGTGCAGTATCTATTAGTAAAGTAAGACTTTTTGTTTTTATGCTGGGTGTAGGGGTCAGACTCCTTCTGAAGCAGAGCTGAATTACTTGAGGACTGCCAAATCCCTGGAGATGTATGGCGTTGACCTCCATCCTGTCTATGTGAGTAACATTTAATTAACACAAGATATTTTAAGCTGATGACATTTTTCTTAAAAAGTCACTGAAACTCTCAGAGGAAAGCTGCAGTGCTGTTGTTTAGCTAGCAGATGATACTTTTTCATCTGTGTTTTTCAAACACAAAGAATCTCTTGCATGGATTCAACCCTAATGAGTTTTGCTTAAAAGTCTGTGATTATGTTTCCATGTGTAGAAAACAATTAACTGGGCTTGAAAACACAATCTGGATAACAGCTCCATAGGGCTTAGCTAAACGTCAAAACCATTTAAAATTGGTCTATAATTGATTGTATTAGACAGAAAACAGGAGGATTTTCCAAAAATAGATTTTATGGCTGAAAAATATTCATGAAATCACTTTCCAGAAAAGTAGGCTTTGGGCACCAGTACAGTTGTGGCTGTTGGTGGTTCTGTGTGGGATGTGCAGGTTCTTAAATATTAGGGGGACTGCCTACTACAGTTATTGCCGCTGCATTAATAGAAATATTTTGGCAGATATTCTTTAGCAGCTGATGAGAACTTGCTGAATATAGTCGGTGAACAGTTACACTGAATCTGTGTTGAATATTCTGGATCCATGTCTTCACCTTGAAGCCATTTCTCTCAATTGATAATTCTTTGCCAGTGAGGTTGAAATGTCATTGCCTTTCATTTTATAAGAGTTTAGTTAGCAATAGTCAAATTTGATGATTTGAGAGAATGAACCAGATGCCTTGTTCTTTACACAAAATGAATTGCTCAAGATTATATATAGACAATGTCAATTAAATTATGGAATGTAATTTTTTTTAATGGAATGTAATTTTTAAGGAGCCCTGATAAAACTTACCATAATGCAGATAACTCATTCATGCATTCATTTCTCAATAGTCTTTTGCACATCAGAGTGTCCTAGAACAAGAAATCATCTCATTATTTGTAAAGAGTTAGAAACAACACTGGGTATACTGTTAGTATGGCAGTAAAAGTTATGTATTGTAGGGGGAAGTAGTAATTCCTGGATATTTTAGCTTCCAATCTCATTATATCATTAAATGCTCTATACTACTGTCATTTGAGAACACCTCTAAAACTTTGTGGAATAGTTACCCTTTTCCCTTCTAGCCACATTAATCTTGTCAGGACTGTATTTTATAGGAAATGTGTAAAGAGAGAGTCTTCTGCAAAATGCTTCTGCATTTGTGTAATGTTTGTCTTAATTCACAGTTTTGTGGATGGTAGGAATTTATAGCAAATGAACTGGATTCATTAGAATCTTCCATACATTCCTTTAAGATTGAATTTTTAGAACTGAAAGTGGGCAACAGCTGGTGCTCTTCCAAAACATATCAGTTGTCTTATGTTCCTTGGGAATATGACTTTGCAGGCTGTTATTTGACCTTAGAGTAGAAATAAAATTCATACAGACATGTGCCTGTCCTTCATACCTGCTCTGTGACTTTTTCATTTCAGAATCTCATTTTCTTAATTAGGATTTATCATTGCCTGAAAATTAAGGGGTGTTCAGTCTTTACCAGAAAATATGATATTTTTAACTTTTTTGAGTAGTCTTAAAGTCACAAACGGAAGTAGGAAGAAGCATGATAGAAACATCAGAGAATCTAAGTGTGTGCCTGAAGGCAGATGTCTGAACTTTCTGGAGAAGGGTGGTGGTAAACCAGGCTTCATGATTATCTACGTCTGAGAATAAGATCAAGATGAGACCTTGGGAAGGAACTCTTGATAGAAACCAGTGGTTCTCAATCCTTAGCTGCACAGGAGAATCACCTGGAGTATTTATGTGATTTTTTTTTTTTTTTTTTTTGATACCTGGGCCCCTTCATTACAGATTCTGATTTAACTGGTTTTGGTAGCACCCAAGCACCAGCATATTGAGCTGCCCAGGTGATTCTAGTTCATGTGCAGCCAGGGGTGAACAGCACTATAGATGCAGTGTGGGCTGAGTTGATCAGGGGTCTGACTGGTAGCCCAGGTTCTTTTGATGAACTGCAGTTACAAGGATGAATACACTAAGAAAACTTTTCAGTAAAAATTTGAAAAAAAAAACAACAACTAATCATACTATCATACCTTAGCTAGCTTTCTAAGCTAATGTTTTTGAAAACCTAGACCCAGTATTAATGCAACATATTATGTTGTTATGGCCAATTACAGTTTGACAAAGGGCTTTGACATGAATAAATTCATAGTTATAGGCATATGTTTGTTTTTGCAGGGGGAAAACAAATCTGAGTATTTCTTAGGATTAACTCCAGTTGGTGTTGTTGTCTACAAGAATAAAAAGCAAGTGGGGAAGTATTTCTGGTAAGTATAACTTGAGGGCAGAGTTGGTATGAAAATTATACGGTCTATGTGCTTGGCTTATGGGTCTTTGTTAGTGGAAAGAAAACAGGTACATTTCCAGTGGTTGATAAATAAATGAGTGAAACTGGGTATAAGTTTTCTCCCAGTGCATCTTAGTATGTATTTTCTTTGTAAATTTTAGGTACTGTGATTCTGGACTCTCTTGTCCATGCACATTGGGTATGGTAGGGTTTCCTACCCATTCCACTGTGTACTGATGGGCTGTGGGCCCAAGACTCCTCTGAGTTCTAATGCTAAATGGGGGAGGACTGTAGCCCTACGCTGTGTCTGGGAAGGCAGTACTGGCCAAGGGCCTGGGGATTCCAAGCTGGTCTGTATCTACTAGAGAAGCACAGGAGAATGAGAATGGAATTTTGTTTAGGAAGGTGTCCAGACCAAATGACTTATAGGGAGCGCTCAACAGTTACTGTAGCAGTCTATAAAGGAGCTGCGATGAGCCAGCCTTTTCCCTCTGGGAACTTCTCTGAATTGCTGAAAGATTAATTCTTACAAACTGCACCACCACCACCGTCTGCTTTGTTTTTTAGGCCACGGATTACAAAGGTTCACTTCAAGGAGACACAGTTTGAACTCAGAGTGCTGGGAAAAGATGTAAGTTTTTGTTGAGCACTCAGCTTCACTGAGGCAGGAAGTCTTGTCTGTCCGTGGGTAACTTAAAAGACATTGTGAAGTAAAAGTGCCGTGTTTCCCCAGCTGCAGCCATGTGGAACCAGATTAATTGACTCATATACACAACTTCTCAAGGGAGGGAAACGGAAGTGAGGAGAAATGAATGAATTGCTTATGGAAACATGTCATTTTAGTTTGAGCAAAGGGGGGGGGAACCCTTTCTAGGGCACAAGAGAGAATAGGAGGTGATTATCATTATTAGAGTAATTTGCCTAAAAGTACTATCTATGAAGGTAGGATTCATATCCTCAGAAGAGTGCAGCCCACATATAGGATAAAGAGTGTCCTAATTTTGTCCCAAAGTAAATTAAACGACCTGTAGGGAGTCATACTTCTGTTCTTTCCCTAGTTCAGCATGATAGATAAACTGGAGGGGAAATTCTGGAGGCTTTTAAAGGAGCGTGTAAGGCAAGGGTGCAGAGATACTGACCTTCTCCCTACAACTTGGCAGTGTCCTCCAGGATTGTTTGGGTAATGGGCACAGTATTTGTCAGAGCCTGGAGGTGCTTTCATGCCTTGACAGGTGGCTTTTAAGAAACTGTGCCCAAAAAGGCAAGGCTGTGAAAGCTTCCTTTTAATCTGTGAAAATAATGCTCCCTTGAAGTGCTGTTATTCTAATTTGTATTTATGGGATAAATGAGTGAAAATAGGATGTACGAGAATCCATCCTTCTGTCTCTTTGCTGGTGACTTTATGTAGACCAAAAACCTAAGTGGATGGCATTGAATTGACTTTCTGATGAGATGTCTGTTGTAAAAACGAGGTGAGTAGAGCCTGCGCTTCCGCATCTCCATATGGAGATGCGGGAAAGGAACGGCAGTGACCGCAGGTGGAACTCGGCGTTGGGCAGAGGTCTCCCCGGCAGCAGGCCCTCACACACTGCGGAATGATCAGTGAACTGCTGGACTGAGATTATGTACTGTCCAGCTGGAAAACCTGGTCTTTCTAGAAAAAAAAAATACAATGATCCCTCCTTGAACTGTGACAGACTGCCATTTATTGATAAAATTAAAATTGGATTTTGAAATGAGTTTTAATTTGTAAGGATGGGAAATTCCAGATTTTTACAAAAACGATAGTCCAAACCAAACACCTCATAGTAGTTTGTAACAATCTATAATTTTCTTCAACTCCTGATTAGACACATCAATCTTAAAAGATGAACTGTAAGATTGAATTAAAATCATCCAAAAAGTAGAACAGCTGATTAGGTAGTAGGGCCATTTGGTTTTCTCCCTCTCCTGCCACTGGTTTCACAAGACTTAATGCAAGGAGTAAGGTCTATTCAACATGTTGAAGATACTGTTTCATGTTTTTAATAGGAATATTACAATAAAATAGTAAGACTTTTCATGGAAGCATTGCTATTATTTATGGTCACGTTCCCCCTTATACCTAAGTTATTTTTGTGAGCAAGGTCCTTTGTTCAACTACTTTTATGTTATCATTAGTGTGCCTCAAAATGTCTTCTGCCTCAGGATAAATATTTGGTAAAGTTGCAACTAACTTGAACTTTCAGCTTCTTATATTTTTCATTATTAGGAGAAAACAAAAAAACAAAATTGGTATTTTTCATGTTACTCTTTTTTAAGAGATCTTATTTATTTATATGAGAGAGAGAGAGAGAGGAGAGAGCATGAGTTGGGGGAGGCGCAGAGGGAGAAGCAGGCTCCCGGCTGAGCAGGGAGCCAGATGCCAGTTTTGGTCCCTGGACCCCAAGATCATGACCTGAGCTGAAGGCAGACGCTTAACTGACTGAGCCACCCAGGCGCCCTTCATGTTACTTTTTAATGGCAGTCTCCATGGTGTGGCCTCGTCTGCTACACACTCAGCCCTGCCTCAGTCCCTTCAGCTTGGAAAAGGAGTGGTTTTTGTGGGCCGCCTGAGACACCGTGTCTCCTGGGTCGTTAGCCTGGTGTCATCAATCTCTTGCAAGGTGCTGAAGTCAGGCTTGAATCAAAGGGATTATTATTTTTTTATAAGACATTAATTTAACCAAAGTACTCCGTTTTCTGAGTGTTCTTGCTTTGCAGTATGTCTTCTTTCTCCACCAGGGTATCTCTCTTTGAGGCAATGATTTACATAATGGTAGAATTAAGTTGGTTATTATGGAGATCTAACTGTAATCATAGATTAAATATGAAAGCCCCCTGAAACCTATCACCTGGACCAGTAGTCATAGCTTGAAAAATGGTTGAAATGCTTATTCTGGTTTTCTGCTCCACTGGTCCAGTCAGAGAGACATAACTCAGTATGCTCAATGCTGTTAAGACCAAATTCAGATATTCAGTTCCCAAAACAACAGCAATGTCCTACAGATAAAAGATTTTTCCTGGTGTCATGCTATACCACTAATACTGTCCAATTCTACTTTTTAATATTAACTGTGTCCAACAAATCAACATATCTTAATAAATACAAAGAATGCATTAGTATGTACTATGTATCTCTTCCTTTGCATCCACAAGTAACGATCTCCTCTTTCTCAGATACAACCTTGATGAGTTTAGTGATTCATTTTGGAGAGAACAACAAATAGTTGTCTGCAACTAAAAACCGATTTTTTTTTTTTTAAAGAATTTATTTATTTGACAGAGAGAGACACAGCGGGAGAAGGAACACAAGCAGGGGGAGTGGGAGAGGGAGAAGCAGGCTTCCCGCAGAGCAGGGAGCCCGATGTGGGGCTCGATCCCAGGACCCTGGGATCATGACCTGAGCCGAAGGGCAGACGCTTAACGACTGAGCCACCCAGGCACCCCTAAAAACTGATTTTGTAAACATTTATTCCTCTGACAGGTTCAGCAGCTAATTATTATAAATACTTTTATGGATTATTTAAGCTTCAAAATAGGTGCTGTGACTTCAGTAATACCTCCCAGAAAGTAAAAACTTTTAGTATAAAAGTCTCCCATGACAATTTTAGAAAATCTGGGAAATATGTTATAAAGAAGAAAATGAAAATTACATTTTAAAATTCAGTGGTAACGATTATTATTTTGGTGCCGTCCCTTTCAGATTTTGCCCTGTTAGCACAAATGTATAATATATGTACGTTTGTATACACATGAATACATGTCATCCCTTGTATGGTTCTGTACACAGGTTTTATATTTAGTATCATATGATAAGCATTTCTCCTCTTATTATATTTATTCATATGTGCCTGCACAGTGTTTGATAATGTGTTTTAGTTTTACAGGTTTGACCATTTTTTCTTAATTTCATGGATCAGTTTTTCCCTCCTGTTGTATCTTATAATTGTTTTCTGCTGGTAGACGTGAAAGCTGTGGAGTTTTATGTTGATCTCAAATCTGGCCATGTTGCTGAATTCTTGTGTGCTAGCCAAGAGTTCTTAATTTGATTCTCATAAATTTTTGTAGGTATATAATTATATCATTTGCAAGTAAAAATAATTTATTTTCTCATTTCTGTTATTTATGTTTCATATTTTATAGTGTTGGTCATCACTTATAGAAGAGTGTTAAGTGATTGAATAAAGCATCTTTGGTTTCTGATTTTAATGAAAATATCACTATTCCACCACTTAAGTATTAGCTCTTGGTTTTAGGAACATGTGTTTATTATGAGGGGTTTAAAATTTTTAAAAGTCTGTTATCAAATGGTTGCTTTTCACTGAATTCCTTGAGAGTAAACATTGTTGCCTGTTCACTCATTGGGCAACTAATGCTTACTTAAGAACTGCAGAGGCGGGGTGCCTGGCTGGCTCAGTTGGTAGATCAGGCAACTCTTGATCTTGAGGTTGTAAGTTTGAGCCCCATGTTGGGTGTAGGGATTACTTAAAATCTTAAAAAATAATAAATCAATAAATAAAAATAAAAAATCCAGACGAGAGAGGGTAGTGGCTCAGACCAGGGTAGCAACATTTCGAGTGCTGAGAAACTGTTGGAATCTGGATTTACCTACATGGTTTCATGGATGTGGGGAGGTATGAGAGAGAGAGAAGTCCTGGTGACTTAAAGGTGTTTGGCCTGAAAGGCTGGAAGAATGGAGATGCCATCCAGCGGGGTGGGAAAGGCTTTGAGTTGAGCAGGTTTGGGGAGGAAGATCAGGAATCCCATGTTTAACAATGTTGCATTTGAGATACCTGTTATACATCTAGGTAGAGACATTTAAGAAGTGAGCTCTAGGAGTCCAGAGTTTGGGACCGAAGTCTGGGCAGGATAGTGAGATTTGATAATCAGTGACATATCCTGGTATTCGGAGCCCTGAGACTACATGAGGTCATTAAGAGAATGAGTGCAGATGAGAAGAGGAAGAACCAGAAAAAGAGGCTGGGAAGCAATAACCAGGCAGGTAGGAAGAATACTGATTGTATCCAATTTTGCCAACTAAAAATCACGTTTTATGTCAAATCATGCTGATATGTCAAATCAGGAGAGGGATGAGAATTGACTGCTGAATTTAGGAATGTAGGAGGTCATTGATAAGACCATTTTCAGTGGATTGAAGAGTGAGCTTTATCTCAGCAGTTCCACTCTTACGTCTGTGCGCCCTGGAGAATCACAAGGGACGTATATCCTTACTGTAGCACTCATGTGGAAGAAAAACACCCTGGGTGGGGGGCACCTGGGTGGCTCAGTTGTTAAGCGTCTGCCTTTGGCTCAGGTCAGGATCCCAGGATCTAGGGATTGAGCCCCACATCAGGCTCCTTGCTTAGTGGGGAGCCTGCTTCTCCCTCTGCCTCTGCCTGCAGCTCTCCCTGCTTGTGCTCATGTGCTCTCTCTCTGACAAATAAATAAATACAATCCTAAAAAAAAAGAAAAAGAAAAACACCCTGAGAGGAGTCCATTATTAGGGAATGACTCCCCACTCCCCAGTGCATGCTACTTAAGGAAAAAAGCAAAAGAGGTAATAGGAGGAGTGGAACTGGAGAGGGTCAATGTAGACAACTCTTTTGAGGAGTTTTGGCACAAAGAGGAACCAGGTAGGAAGAAGGCTGTCAGGGGAAGTGGGTCAAGAGGGTTTCTTTTTTAAGTTGGAAAAATAATAGCACATGTATACTCCGATAAGAACGATCCAATATATGATAAACGCTTGATGATGTGGTAGGGGGAGAGAGAATTGCCGGAACGATATTCCTTGAGTGGGCGACAGGGGATGACAGCTGGTGTATAAATAGAAGGGTTGGTTTGAGAGGGCGGTCAGGACAGTTGATCTCTGGTTAACAGGCATGAAGATGGAGCATGGGAATGTAGATTAAGGTAGCTGGGTAGTTCTCTTATGATGTTCTGCTTTCTGTTTTGAGGGAACTAGGTATTAAGGTCATCAGCTGAGGCTGAAGTTGGGTAGGAGGTGGTGGGGGTCTGAAGGAAGAAGAAGGTATGAAATAGTAATTTTAGAGAGAAAATAGACAAGGCACCTGTGGTTTGGTGATATCCTATGATAGCCTGGTAGTACAAAGGGTGCTGAATTTAAAATGAGCCCACTCATGGTATGCTTTTCTCCACACACATTCAGTAGCGCTGGTGCAGACATCAAGCAAGTGGAGAGTTGGTTTGGTGAAGAGAAGAGTACAAAGAGAAGGGCTAGGGAATTAGGTGAGGCAGGGGAGCCAATCCAGGGGTTTATCATGGAATTGAGACTGGGTAAGGAAAGAGCGAGAACTGTGAAAGAGGGGTGGGGTCTGGTGGCAGGAGGTCCTGGTTGGAGGAGTTGAAAGCTTGGTGGGGGTGGAGAAGTGGAGGGAGTAAGCTGGAGAGACGGGGTGGTCAGAGGGTTGGGTGCTAGGCCTTGAGATCACAGAGGAGCTTCAGCTATTGTAAATGGGAAGTTATCAGGCAGGGGTTCTTACCTTCTTACCCCCCCCACCCCTGGGCTGTTTGGCAGCATCAAGAGACAGTTTTGGTTCTCACGGTGCAGGATGGGACAGAGAGGCTCCTGGTATCTAGAGGGTAGAGGTTGAATGTGCTGCTGCACATTTTACACCATGTTGTAAATGGACAAGACACATGTCAGTCGTGCTAAAGCTGAGAGCCCTGCTGTGGGCTTGCAAGCACGGGAGTGAGTGGTTGGGATAGAGAGGAAGACAACAGCACTGAGAAGTTCAGGGAACTGAGAGGTCTGGGTGTTGGAGGCATTGTTTCTATTTACATATTGAAATTTCCAGTAATTAACACAAGAGTAGTATTGGAGGGTGTGACTGACTGCAGTAGCTTTGGTGTTTGAGGGAGAGGACTTTCAGGATGACAGCCACCAGAGAGATGGCAGGTGATGGGATCTGATGAGATCCCAAGCTGGGAGTTGTAGGGGAAAGAGGAGAGAATGGTCCAAAAGCAGCCTTGGGGAGCAAGCAGGAATCTTCTCTACTCTCAGGCCCACTGATATGAGGACCTGGGACAAGAGGCAAAGTTCCCACTCCAGTGGGCTGCAGTTAAGACAAGTCCTCGGGGGAGAGCCAGGCTTCTCCTGGCACGCCAGGGTGAAGGCAGTATAAGAGAGCAGATGGCGGGGCCAAGGGATTTTACTGATGGGAGACCATCAATTCCAGAGGGCATGAAGGAAGGGTTTCAGGAGTTGGGTGGTGGGGGGGTGTGGGGGTGTGGGGACAAACTGGGGGAATTGCTGAGTATCATTTCGAGGTTACTACGCTCAAGAGAGCGTAGTAGATGGGGTCCAGTGGATTCAAGGCAGATGAAGGTGGAGAGGCTGTGGATGTCTGAAGGGAGTGGGGTTTGTTTTCTGTGTCTGCTCCTCTCTGCTGGTGGTGGAGGTAGAAGGCCTGAGGGAAGGGAGATGGTCCCAGTGCACAGTTCAGTCTCACGTGTTGTGGAAGAGGGCCTCTCTTACTTGTGTGGTGGCTGGGGGACTTGAGCACGGGTGGGGGGACTGGGTGATGCCTCCAGCCCTGAGCCTTACCTACCGCGAGGAGAGTGGCTGCCTCATGGAGCACAGAGGAGGTAAGAACGGAGGCAGACACCCTGATCAGGGGAGGTGATGGGAAGGCAGTCACCACAAGGATGGAGCGAAGTGGGCAGATTTGGGAAGCACTGAGGAGGTAAAACAGCTTCCGATGGGTAGCAGATGGAATGTTTTCGTGAAAACTCAGGAGGAGTTGGGATCATATCCAAATGCCTTGGTTTCATCAACAGGGAGAGTGTGCAGTCCCCAGCAGTAGGCCCAGAGGTTGGCCAAAGGCCTAAGAGATTGGCCCCCTTTTCCCACCCGAGATTGGCATGTATATTTGTTGAATAAATGAAAAAAATGAGGCTGTGATTACTTTTATGTGTAACACATCATGAAACTAACCTCAGCCTAAACTTATCCAGCGTGACAGGATGTCGACCCAAAAGGTTCCTGGCAAGTCTGGCCACAGGTAATTAGATCCACTTGGCCGAACTCTTTGAGAAGAGTACACGGGAAGTCTTGGTGGCCAGGAGTTGTCACTGTTTATCAGCAAGCCGGGGAGGTCTTGCTCACGTAGGCTAAGGGTTCCTTCACGTTGTAAGTGCAACTATAGATTTAAAAATATTCTTTTTGTATGAAAATAATTCAAAATTTACAAAAAGTGGCAAAAATTAAAATATTGCAAAGAACATGGTCATGTACATTCACCCACTTATATTCACTCGCTGTTAATGTTTTACTGCATTTCCTTTTTCATTTCTCTCTACACACACACACACACCCACACACACACACACACACGTGCACGTACACACAATTTTTTTCTGAGTGATTTGAGGGTTTTCATGTGTGACACATCTCTAAATAATTCAGTGGGTATTTCCTAAGAATAGGGATGCTCTCTGATAGAACCGCAGTACAATTATCAGCTTAACAAGTTTATGTTGATTTAATACTTATATCATCTGCTTTCTACATTGCAGTTTTGTTTAGCCTAATAATGTCCTTTATAGTATTTTCCCTCTCCGGTATAGAATCCAATTAATCTTCTTTCTTTATTTTTTTTATTAAAAGATTTTATTTATTTATTTGAGAGAGAGAGAATGAGAGCACGAGAGGGAAGAGGGTCAGAGGGAGAAGCAGACTCTGTGCCGAGCAGGGAGCCCGATGCGGGACTCGATCCCGGGACTCCAGGATCATGACCTGAGCTGAAGGCAGTCGCTTAACCAACTGAGCCACGCAGGCGCCCCAATTAATCTTCTTTAATCTGAAACATTTTTGTAGCATTTTTGTTTTTTATGACATCGACTTTTTTTTGAGAGAGAGTCTGTGTTCTCAGCTGGAAAGCCGCATAAGCGGTTGTGCCCTCCTTAGGGCATCGCATCTGGAGGCACGTGATAATCATCCATCCGGTGTCTCTTGGTGGTTAGACACAGTTTCATCACCTAGTCAGGATGTTGATTTGATTTCCCACTGAACAGTTAATTGTTTTTCTTTTTCCTCCTTTACAGTTAATGAGTAATCTGTGGGGAGATACCGTAATTCAATGCAAATGTCCTGCTCCTCTTCAAAATTTCCCTGTAGACTTAGCATTCATTAAGGATTCTTGCCTGATCTGATTTTTTACTATGATGCTGGTAAAATGCTGATTTTCTAGCTCTTCCACACCCCTCACATCCATCAGTCAGCCCTTGGCATTCCACTGTAAGCAAGAGCCACACCTTCTCTCTCTTTTATTTATCCTATCAGCATGGAATTACTAATCCCCCCCCCCCCCGGGGGTTTATAATACATTACTGTGCCTAACTATTTTGGTACTCAAGTTGTCCTAGATGTGGTCCTTTAATCTGGCTCCTGTGCCCTTTTGACCTAACCCTATCGTTTTGTTGGTCATTTTCTTCCTTTTTGGTACAATATGGTGTTTTAGGTGCATCTTGTATCTACTCTGCACCTACCCTACATCCACCCTGTTACCAGCCATTTCTCCAATGAGCCCTGGTTCTGTTCAGAGGGGACGGGTCAAGATCTGGGTGTTAGGTGTGGTCATTGCTACTGGGGTGACCTTAATTTTTGGCTTTTTCAGTGGACAGAGCTAAGGAATACACACATGCATGTATCCATTTATAAATCCATAAATAATATGTGTGCATATAAACATGCTCATACTCATTGTAGAAATCACGAGTTCACATTGTATCTCCAATTTCCCCCATCCATCCCCACGGCATTCTTTCTGGCCTTCCCTCATTTCATATTTGTATGTCTTGAGAAACTTGGCTCCCAGCAACAGAAATACATTTACTTATTTGCTCAATTGTAAAATATATCTCAAATAGTTTCAGATTTGCTTTGTCTAAACCACAAAAATTGACAGTTGTTTGTAGTTCTTTCACTCACATATACCATCTTGCCAAGACTGAGGGCATATAGTCAAATGCTGTGTTCAGAATGAACTTGGGCTGGCCCTTCCTTCCTGCTTTCCTTATTCCTGAGATTTTGGTATTCATTTGTGATCTGGTTAGGTTTACTTGTTTCAGCTTTAGGTCCCCTTCATATTCTTATTTATTTCATTTTATTTTTTGAAGATGTAGAAGATTAACATGCTTCCAAAAGTCAGAACTGTACAAAAAGGCACAGAAAAGTATCACTAATTCCCATATTCTTTCAATTCTGTTTTCCCTGCCCTTCTTTGTAGGTAACCAACTTTAGTAGTTTTATGCTTCATCCTTCTTGTGTTTCTGTTTGTACAGATAAACATATTTAAAACATTTTCTTTCTTTCTTACCCAAAAGATAGCACACTATTATATGCCTTTGAACTTCTTTTCACTTTCACCCAGTAATACCTCCTAGAATTTCTTTATTATCAGTCCATTGAGAGCTTTCTGGTTCTTCTGTGCAGCTACATAGGACTGCATTGAGTGTGTGTACCATCGTTTACTCACCCAACTTCTTATGCTTAGACAATTTAGGTAGTTTTCAGTAGTTTGCAATTAAAAATTTTCCTCCAGTGACTTTGTGCATATGTATTTTTATATTGTGGAAGGAGTATCTTTGGGGTAAATTCCCAGGAGTGGATTGCATGGCCAAAGTGTAAGTTCATGTATAGCTTTGTTAGGTATTTCCATATCCCCTCCTCCATCTTGAGTTTTTCTGCCACTTTGCATCTCCACCACCATGTATGAGCGCACCGGAACTAAGGTGTAATATTCTCCCCTGTGCATTCCTGAGTGCGGCTCCGTTAGTAATATTTGGATCCTGATGCCACACAACAGCTTGGTTTGGCATCTCTCGGGTTCGGAGATGGATGCTAGCCGTGTGGTCAAATAGCATGGTTTAGGTCCAGGCCTCCCACTTATCTAACTTTGGACAATTCACTGAGCAACATTTAACCTACATTTGTTTATTTATAAAATGAAAACGACAAAATCTGCCTCACAGGGTTGTTGTGAGGTTGAAAGCACCTAGTCTGAAGTTGGACTTAAAATAGGCTCCTGATTTATGTCTCTGAATTGGAATTGTCTTGGCCTCATGCCACCCAGAGCTACTGAAGCTTTGCACAGGAAGGGCTCAGGGAGCACCTTGTTCTGGACCAGTCTCGGCTGGTGAGTAGCTTATGCCAAGGCAGGAAGGGGAGTGCAGGTCTCCCAGGGCCATGCATTTTCCTCTGCTTCACTTGCTGGTATGTTTGTTGACTTTCTCTATAATTAAAACACATGGACCACATATTTGGAAAAAATTTTAAAATTCTGCTATGAAACATTTTTAAATTGAGTATCAGTAGGTCTTACCAGAGATGCCTTCATTTTAAGAAGCTTAAATAACGTTTGTTATTTATAAATCTATAACATTTGTAAACTGGGAATAAAGATTATCTTTACAAAAATAAATCTGCAAAAGACAATTACATGATTTCACTCATGTGGAATTTAAGAAACAAAACAAAGGAGCATAGGGAAAGGAAGGGAAAAATAAACTAAGACAAAATCAGAGAGGGAGACAAACCATAAGAGGCTCTTAACTATAGGAAACAAACTGAGGGTTTGCTGGAGGGGAAGGGGGTGGGGGGATGGGGCCACTGGGTGATGGACATTAAGGAGGACACCTGATATAATGAGCACTGGGTATTATATGCAGCTGATGAATCACTGAACTCTACCTGTGAAACTAATAGTACAGTACTATATGTTAATTAATTGAATTTAAATAAAATAAAATTTAAAAAATAAATCTGCAAGTAGATGAGAGAAATGTCAACATGTTGGTAAATGCTGTGGTTTCTCTAAAGAGAAGGTGAGGAAAAGAGAGTAAAACAACAAAAGCCAACCATCTGGATTCCTGCGTTTGCATCTGTGCATTTTTTCAAGTAGGAAGCAGAATAAGCTCAACATAATAGTTTTCAAAGTTTACTGAAACATGATATAAATATTCTCTAATGTTTTGGCTCATGTTTTCTCTTTCTGAATTTTTGGGAGGAAATGAAAAAGAAGCACACAATCTAACACATCCTTTCCAGTGCTATAATTTATGTTTCTGTGAGCTAGAAAGGGTTACGTGCAATTATTCATCAACCAATCAATCTATTCAGCTGTAAAAGAGGTAAAAAGGTTTTTCACATTTAGTATATATTTTGGAATAGCACCCACACAGCTGACAAAAAAGTACTGGAATATTTTTGCTCTTTTTGTTCTTTTATTGTAAAATGTATATGCAAGAAAGGAAATTAATTTGATTCTCCAAGTGCTCTGCTGATATACACAGTGATTTTTAATACAAACCATATTATATGCATTTCAAAAGGAATTTTTAAAAAGTAACTGGTGTGTGTGTGTGTGTGTGTGTGTGTGTGTGTGTGTGTGTGTAGGGGTATGTATGTATCATGTAAAATTTTCTAATCCAGAGTACTAAAAAGTCCCTTTCTTGAAAGGAAGTGCTCTGCTCATATAAATCGGGGAAATAGCAAGTACCTTACCAGCTCTTGGAGACTGCCATAGCACATCCGCACATGAGCAGATCTGAGTGTTTAATCTGGTGCTGCCCAGTTGTTTGACCACCACACTCTCTGATGCCAATATTAGAGGACTCTAATATTGTAAGAAAGACTCTTTAGGGAGGCTTATGTAAAGAAAAAGCTTGGGGCGCCTAGCTGGCTCAGTTGGAGGAGCATGCGACTCTTGGTCTCGGGGTTGTGAGTTTGAGCCCCATTTTGGGTGTAGAGATTACTTAAATAAATATAAAAAGAAAAGAAAAAGCTTGAAAGAATGCCCTTCCCAAATAAGAAGATTGTTAGTTTGCTTTGTGGCAGGGCTCACGGTGAATTCTTTATTGAACTTGGGAGGCCAGAAGAGAGAGCAGTGGCAAACACGGGGACAGTCACTGAAAGAGACATTGTGCCTGCTTTCATAGCTCAGCTTTTAAAACCCTAGTCATTTGGTCTCACCATTTATAATGATGGCATTTTTCAAAACACCATTTTGGGATATCTCTTTGGTATCTGTTTTCAGTTCCACCCCTTGCCGGCCTTTGCTTGATCAGTAATGAGGTTATTGCAGTCATGTGCTATCAGCCCTCTGAAGATTTTGTTTCTCCCCCTAGTGCCTAAAGTCAGTTAAAAATTGCCAGGTAGATATAAATCTTGTTGAGAATGCACATTAAAAAACAAACAAACCCACCATACTTTAGACTTTTTTTTTTTAAAGATTTTATTTATTCACTGGAGAGAGAGAGAGACAGAGTACGAGCAGGAGGGAGGGGTAGAAGCAGACTCCCCATTGAGCTGGGAACCCAACTTGAGACTCAATCCCAGGACCTGGAGATCATGACCTGAGCTGAAGGCACATGCTTAAGCATCTGAGCCACCCAGGTGCCCCATACTTTAGACTTGTAATCTTCATACTTATACTTTTATCCTCTCCTCTGCTTCTGTGGATCACTGATGATCAGAAATCTCTCTGCTAGGGGACTTTCCAGTATTTATGAAATGACTGCATCTTACTCTTGTTAGAAGTTCTAATCTTTTAAAAATATTTACCTGTGCAGTATACCTGAGGTTGCTTCTCTGACCTTGGAGGTGGGACAAACATATAATAGGATTGAGAAGATGTTCACCCCATAATTCTAGCGAGCCTGGGGAAGGCAGACTGTCCAGTTGGGGCTGCTTCCCAAGACAGCAATGGAAGAACCAGTAGAGCATGGACTGGCTGTGGCAACAAGGGTCAGGCTTGGGAGAGGCAGTGAGAATCAGCTGGGCCCAGGGTGAGTGCACTATGTAGCTCATAGTGGATGTGAGCCCCTCCAGGACCTTTCCAGTAATCTCAATACACTTCAGAGAAGCCGGGCTGAAGTAGATTTATTTCTTGAAGCTTGCAAAGAGAAACAGCCAGCAAAGACGGGAACAGAAACCAAGAGATCCAAGGGAGTTGGGTGGGGAATTCATTGATATGATACGGGTCCTGAATTCTCAAAAATGATAGGACTGGGAGTTTGAGCCACGTTTACCTAGGACTCCAAGGTGCAGTGAAACCCCTACATGGTATTCAAGTTACAGGTGATTTAAACTTGCTCAGTTTATAAAATAAAAATATTATAAAAACCTGTATTAAAAGAGGATTCAAGGGGCACCTGGATGGCTTAGTCAGTTAAGTGTCTGACTCTTGATCTCAGCTTAGGTCTTGATCTCAGGGTTGTGAGTTCAAGCCCTCCACTGCACTCCATGCTGTGTGTAGAGCCTACTTTAAAAAAAAGAGAGAGAGAGAGATTCAGAATATAGCTTTTTTTCTGGCATGAAATGACAAAAATTGAGTGCTTTTGCCAAAAGCAAACCGTTGGTGCTTGGATAAAGTATTTTAGCAGTGGGTTGGAATGAACCTCTGAAGTTATCTACTCACCTTTTTATGAATGAATGGAAAGGTGCTAATTGTCCATGTCTGTAGGAAAAGGTTTAGTAGGAGAGACCTTTGTGATGCCGCATCAGTCCCATTCATGCCAGTGGTTACTGTCAGTGGCAAAAATGCATGGAATTTATTCAGAATTCTTGGTTTCTTTTTTACTTATGTTAACCCTCCTTTGAGTATTTGGATTATCCTGCTAACAGTGGGATAAAAACCAGGCAGCTGGTGTTACAGCTCTGATTTAATGGAGAATGCGTTCATACTTGTCATTTGCACATGGCAGAAGTAATTAGGAGGCCTGTGGGAACCTCTTTTGTTCCTTTAATATATTTGTACCCAAGGAAACTTGAGAAAACCCAATTCTGGTTGGACTCTTAAATACCTTTTCTCCTGTCATGAAGTGATGGTAGTTAAAAAAATATATATTGGATATCCTGTGGCTGGGTCTCTATTTAAAAAGAAAAAAAATATAGACGCTTATGTGAAGAATAAAATGAAAACCAACTCAAGAAAAGTTTGAGGGGATTTACTTTATTTTTAAGATTGAATGTTTTTTGTTTCTCCTCCATTTTTAGAAATCTAGAGTATGTGCCATTAAATAACTTTCTGAAAATTTGTTTTCAGGTATGCAAATCCCACCTTATTTGCTAAAATTTTAGTACAAGTATCAGAGTAGTACTCTGTCACAGAGTAGTCTTTCCCAGCCACCGTTACTTGTTGGTGATAACGTCCAGTAGGTCCTGGCCCACGTGGTGCTCTAGGTGTTGAAAGGCACAAGAAGGTGGGGTGTAGATACTGAGGTAGGTGGTGGCAGGGGGGGAGGGGACAGCCTATCCTGTACTCGCTTTATCTTGATCATTTATCCTGATACAATGTAATCACAAGCAAAATTATTTTAAAATAAACGACCTGTGCATCGTATTTTTGGGTAATCCAGTGACCTGAAAAACATGTACACACATACACACACACACACACACACACACACACACACATACACAAAGAAAAAAACTCTTAATAGTGGTTGCCTGTGGGGAAGGGGATTAGGAACAGTGGTGGGAGGGAGATTTTAGTTATCCATGTGTGTCCATTTTGGTAACTTTTGGCATCTGTACCATGTGTGTATATTTTATATTAAAGAAAGAAAAGGAAAAGGAAAAAACCCTCCCCTCTAAGCATTTTTCTCTCCTGGTAGGATATTTGGTTCCCCACCCTGCACCCAAGGATCTTCTGTCATTTCCTGGGTACCCCCTCCCCCCATTTCTTTTGCTTTTGAAGAAAACCCTTTCTGAATTCATTGACTGTTCTCCCTTATCTCTAATTTTGTAATTCCTCCCCCTTTCATGCAGGGCACTGAAGATTTCTTACCGTGAAATGCAGTCACCTCCTTTCAAACCCCGTTTGACCTTTGCGGGTCCCTTGAGACTTGTGCTCTCCTCCCAGCCTCTGGGACATCATTGCCTCCTGGTCTCTTTTGACCCCTCTCACTCCATCTCCACAAGCATCCTGGCTATGGTTTTATCTTCCCCCACTTCATTCTGTCTCCCTGAACAATCTGTCTTATGCTCTCAGGTGAAATCATCTCTGTCAGCAGGGATGGCCTGTCTCTTCAGTTCAGTGCCTGCAGGTTTCCTGGACTGCTCAGGTATTTAGTTCCCCATTCCATGGGCACCTCAAAATCAAAATCGCCTGAGCTTCCTATCCATTCCCTCACCATCCAAATCCCCAGTTTTTTCCACTTGCTGTATTTTATTAGGTAGCATTCCCCATGACAGAAACCTGGGAATTGTCTTAAGTTCCTTCCTCCACTTCACAAGGTTTTGGAATTACAGTTGGCCTTGCCGTAACATGCATATATTGGCTCTGTTGTCATCATACCCTTTCATCTTATAAATAAACTTCTAAACTGGGCAGCCTCATTCCAGATGGACTTGGAAGAAATTTCATGCATATAAATGTTCTGTCTTTATTAAAAGGTGGGGAGGATCCTTTCAATTACTCCTCTGCATTGCCAGTTTTGTGTTTATACATCCATAGAAACCTCATTCCAGGGGCATTTCTGCATTTAAGACTTGAGTTTGCTAATTTTGTCTTTGATAAAAAGCAATAACAGAACTTCACCGAACTTGTAGTTTATTATCTGAGTACTTCTGTTGTATTTTGCTTGGTTTCCTATTCAGTCACTTAAAAAAAAAAAAAAAGTATCTTCTGCACAAGTAGAATGACTTCTTATCTATTAAATGTAGGTAAGTATCCATAGGATTAAAATAATAGTTGAAATTTAATGTATACCTATTGTGTACTTTATATCTGTCATATCATTTATTTATTTATTTATTTATTTTGTCACATCATTTATTTCACCCAGTAACTGGGTGCAGAATGCAGAAGCTCAGAGACATGATTTGGACGTGCTTGGATGACACTGCTGTGGTGGTTGCTCCTCGCATGGGCCCCTCTTGAGATTCTTTAGTCATCAGTTTAAATGGGGCCTGTATAGTCCTTAAAAATAATCCAGTTAAGAACTGGATTTATGGGCATCTCCTTTTTATTGGGAGTTGATTTCCACACAGTTGGTGTTGTCCTGTTTGGGTGCTCATTTATGATAGAAATGTTTATAGTTCTTCCATGCCATGCCCCTGATTATCCGTGGTCATGGGGTGACACAGAAGCAGGTGATAAAGGTGATGTCACTAAGATTTACATGGAACTTACATTTTGTAATTTTAATTATTGAAGGTGGTTTTAAGGCAACATTCCAAAAATCGTTACCAGGAGATAATTGGTTTTTGTTTTATGTGTTAATAATTTCTCTGCTTACTTGAATTTTTGGTAACTAGAAGGTGGCTGTCATCTGAAGAACATTATGGTCAGTAATTCATGTTCTCTCTCTTTTTTCTCTTAGTGCAATGAAACCTCATTCTTTTTTGAAGCTCGAAGTAAGACTGCTTGCAAGCATCTTTGGAAGTGCAGTGTAGAACATCATACGTTTTTTAGGTATGTTAATGTGAAAGTTTTATGCATTGTTCTAATGAAAATTGATTTGTTTTTATAACAGTAATTCTTTTCTGTCTACAGTAGAAATTTAGAAGTGTTTCTCTTCTGTTAATTTTTTTCAGCCACCTAATTTTCTGGATCATATTAACACACACACACACACACACACACACACACACACAGATACCTTCTTCTTTCCTACTACAAGAAAGGGTCAAGGACTTTTGTATATATAAAGAGTGAAGCTTTGGTATTGGTGGAAATGAAATGTTCTGAGGACATACTGAATTTGAAATGCCTGTTAGCCATCTAAGTAGAGATGTGGAGTAGGCGGTCGGGTGTACAAGGCCTCTTGGAAAGACCAAGGCTGGCCGTGTAAACTTACTGGGTAATTAAGGCACAGAGGACTGGATGAAGTCATCTGTGGCAAAAGTGAGGAAAGAGAAGCAGATAGCCAAGGACTGAGCTGTGGGGTCTTCCCAGCATTTAGAGGGTGGTAAGAACCAATGAAGGAGTATGAGAAGGAGTAGCCAGTAGCCAGTAAAGTGTATGGAAAAAGTG
Organism: Callorhinus ursinus; assembly: GCF_003265705.2. Taxonomy (NCBI): domain Eukaryota; kingdom Metazoa; phylum Chordata; class Mammalia; order Carnivora; family Otariidae; genus Callorhinus; species Callorhinus ursinus. Next base: position 26,675,836 of record NW_027397065.1, on the reverse strand, counting down.
GGAACTAGGGAGGAAAATGTCCTGGTGAATAAGAAGCTGGCAGCTGCGTTGCATGCTCCTCGGAGGTCAAGTGAAATGAGGATAAAGAATAGACCCTTGGATTGTGGCAACACTTCTTGTTTCACATCCTTATGGTGTAAAGATAAAACCACATCCTCTCAGGTAACATATTAAGCTTTATTTTTTGCTTTTAAATTTAAAGCTAGATTAATTCTTCCCCTAATTCCTATTTGATGTGCATGGAGCACTTCCCCCAAATAACATGATGTTCGAGAAGTATTCTTATACAGTGACCAGTGTCCTTCATAGAGTTTATACTAGGTGAGGGATGTGGCCCAGTGGGTCTGAGACATCGCCACTAGGCCAGTGGGGCCTGAGCCAAGGAGCTCCACATGGAAGGTGTCTCTCGAAGGTACCCTGGAATGGGAAGTCCCGAAATAGAAAGAACAGTGAAACACCACATCAGATCTGCCATGAAAACCATGGCATGGGTAAATCAACATAGTGACAAAATCCTTTTTTTTTTTCTTTTGTGACAAAATTCTTAAGTAGAGAAAGTATTTGATGTATGTAAAATCCTAGAGAGTGGTTGTATTTCAAATTTTAGCTTAAAATAACTGATAATTATCTCCTGCCAACATGTAGAATAAATAAAATATTTTGACTAGCTGTGAAACAGTGTTGCACTGTATTTTCTTCGTAGCTTTTGCTCAAGTGTTGTGTGAGTATTTATGAATCCTTATCTAATTTTTTTTTAAAAATTTATCAGAATGCCAGAAAATGAATCAAATTCATTGTCAAGAAAACTCAGCAAGTTTGGATCCATGAGTTATAAGCACCGGTATAGGTAAATGGCATTTTTTCCTTGGGGAAGGGTGTGTGTATGTATGAATAAATACATATTGAGGTCAGTTGTCCACATACATGCACATTAAAGTTTATGACTTTAAATCTTTTTTTAATTTTTCTACAGTGCCCATGAATTTCAAAAGTGTAACAGTTTATTAAAACTTTCTTGACGGGGGTGCCTGGGTGGTACAGTCGCTTAAGTGTCCTAACTCTTGATTTCGGCTCAGGTCATGATCTCAGGGCCTGGAGATCGAGCCCCTCTTTGGGCTCCACACTGGGTGTGGAGCCTGCTTGGGATTCTTTTTCTCCCTCTCTCTCTGCCCCTTCCCCACTCTCCTCTCTCTTTCTCTGTCTCCCCTATTTCTAGAAAACAAAAAACAAAAAAAATAGCCTTTCAGGTTTAAGCTTAGGGCTTTTAGAATGTAGTAAAGCTTATTATCTTCAGACATTCGTTTCAATACAATTATCACTTTATTTTTAATTATGTTGTGATTATGAAACAAAGTAGATATCCTGAATTGTAGTTGAATGGTGTTCTTAGGACATTCAGTTGATCCCCTGTTGTAACACAATGTGTACTGTATACTGTGGATCAAATCATGTTCCCTACTGCATAAAACCTACATGTAGCAATGCTGTAATTATATCTAAACTTTACTGAGCAGTAACTAAGTGCCATGTATTGTGCTAAATGTTTTCCAATCACTGCTTCTTTGAATCATTGCAGTCTTCTTAACATTATCCTCCTTAATATGTGAGGAAACTAAGGTTCAGAGAGGCCAAGTCACTCTTCAAGGTAACCCAGCTAGGAAGCTGGAAATTTTTATATTGAGAAGAACTGATAGTCAGTATTTGGGCTGTTTTTCCAGTTGGGGCATAAAACATTTTTAGGGTTATCAAGAGAATGTGTAAATCTATCTCCTTGTCACTAAAATGAAGCTAGTGAAAAGGCATCTGTCAGTGTTCATGCTATTAAAGTTGTAATTATGCTGCTTAACATATGCTGTAGTCGGTTTCCACAAATTTACCCATACCTGATTTCTCAAATTTATTGAAATGCAAATGTTGTGGCTACTGGGAATTATTATTAGAAACTTATTGGATTTTGCATATTAAATATCATTTCTTCCGAGAATGTAATTAAAGGTAACCTTTGCAGAATTGGAAGCTCTGCTAAATCTGTTCTAATTTTGTGGATGGTATTAACTCCCTAGTAAGTCTTAATGAAACCCAAATCTCCATGTCTGTATGTAGGAAGTATTAACATTACACCATCCCTGGAAGAAAGATGTTTCAGCCCACTGCCCAGAGCTAGGCTCACGCAGAGGTGGGTCTCTGACTGCTGGGTGGTTGCCAGCCCATGGACTGTTAATTGTTGAAAGAGGAAAAGCAACCAGCCTTTAACAAACATATGCTTACTCCTTTCTTGAAACATTCTGGAGAAGCTGTAGAATAAAAGCAGAGCGCTGGAAACACGGGCAACCCCCTCCTCTACCCGGCAGGCCTTCAGAGCATCAGGGATAAAGAACAGCATGACAAGTGGCTGTGGTGTGTGAATGTGGGTGTCTGCGTGTTCTGTGTGTATAATTGTGGATGTATTTTTAGTGGTGTGTGTGTAATGGAGGAAGACAGAGTTCTAGCCTTTACACTCTTTCCTGCATCTTGGGGCTTGCAGAATACCAAGAAGATTCCAACACCTTTTAGAAAAATGAATTCTTATGAAGGAAAAAATTTGATATTTCTAGTGATCTGTGACTGCCAGTCCTTTCAAAAATTCAAAATTTGTGGGTAAACTGAGTTGAAATCCAAAATCTAATTCTTTTGTTATTGTTTTATTATCAGATAGCAATAATTTGAAATAGGTACTGATGAAATATTTTGTTATACACTGAGCGCTCCTTTGAGCTCCTCAAAAACTAACTTTGCCTTCACCTGTTAAGTATGTAGGTGACTCCTGGTTAGAATGAATGAGTTGTATAGACTTTATCATCCAGAAGTGAGAATTAGGCCTGAGAAATCCCCCTGGGGACCCAGGTGACCTTCTTAGAGGACTGAAATCACATGGGCTTCCCACATTTCTTGAAGTGTGGGAGAGACCACGCTCTCAGGAGGAACTCTTTTGTGTCAGGTGCTTTAAATGTGTTACTTTATTTAATCTGTGTAATGACCTGCCAAGGGAGGTGTCGTATCCTCATTTATACAGATGAGAAATTTGAGCACCCCCCTGCACCCGCCCCAAATAAAGTAACTGAACTAAAGACCTTGAACCAATAAGTGGCAAGGCTGGGATTTGAACCCAGGTGTCTTTACACTTGTTACACTTGTTCCCTCCCCCTTACCCCGCTGATTGCCAGTTGTGCTCTCCCTAGCAGAGTGCATGCGCCAGAGTGTGAGGTGGCAGGGAAGTGGGTGATTATGGGGGGACAAAAGCTCTTTCCTGGCACTACGAGAGCCACCAGACATGTATAGGAACTCTCACACTTTACACTGTAAATCTCTATTTTCATCACATACTTTCTGCTACAAGGAAATAGTAAGAATACTGTACAAGAATATTTCTGCTTGGAAGGAGACTGCATAAGTAGAAATATATTTTCAATGAAGAAAATGAGGCTCCGGGAGATTTTAAAAATCATCTGCTGAAGACCACACAATGGTAGCGGAGCTTTGTTTTAAGCGGGGCTTGTCACTTCAAACCCGACGGCTCCGTGTTCTGCCCTCTCTCCTGTGCCACCAGGCTGGGCCACAACCATCTGGAGGTCAGAAGGCTTGCTCTGGTCAGGAGCCCTGTACATGCTGGTACAGATCAGTTTATGTTTCTGGACCATAGTTTTATTAATCTTGTAATGTGATTTTCGTATTTCTTCACTATTCCTGAGAGAGAAACCATGAGGAAAAATCGAATGATAAAGTAAAATCTCATTATAAAATGCCACTGTGGCCCACATATTGGGTTATATTTTTAGGGCAAATATTTCTTCCTCTCTGCAATGAGATACACAGTACCCAAATCTTTCTGATAACAGAGAAAGTCTGTTGTAAGTAGCTCTTATCTTTATACCTCAAACCATTTATAATAATGGAATTTTGCTCTTAATATGGGTTTTTTTTTTTTTTTTTTTTCTTTAGACAGATGTTGCTACTTGTGTTACCTTATATGCTACCTTAAAAAAAAAAAGTTAGATTTCAAGTGAAAGAAAATCTGTCACAGGTTTTCTCCCCTCCCTTCTGACTGGTTCCTGTGAACTATTGAACACGAAGCATGCTCACGGATAGAACCTGCCATCTAAATTCCCATGGTAGCTCATACCAACTGGTATCCCCAGTTAGCCTGATGAGGAGTCACTTTTATGAGTATTTCACGCATCTTTTTATTTCTAATAAAGGTAATTGGGGTAATCACTATGGGAAACTTGCCCAGAAGCACGTAGGAGGTGATTTTGCTTTATGAGTCTCATCTCTTTTGGGGAGAGATTTACTAATATTTATCCTGTAAATGTAGGAGGAATAAGATTTGAGCCATTAAAAGTCCTTTTTCCTCCCATACATGGCTCTTTTTGTGATGAATCAAACCAAACATACAGAAATGCATTTTTCCTGTACCTGAATGATATTTTCCTGTGGAAGTCAGGGTCATTCATTCGCTCAAATTCAGCAGCTGTGGAATAATTTTTCAGTAAGATGAATGTTCACTGAAATCCAGCAAACAGAATTGCACAATTGCTCAGGAAGATTACTTGAAAGTTAGTCCATTCCCAAGGAGAGCACACCTTCTTGCATTCTCAGACTCTTTAAGAAGCAGCACTTTGCGTGGGCTTTTAGGCTAGCTCTAAATCTTCCTGGGCACTTGATCTGGTACAGGTGAGGTGAGCATAATAAATGGTGGATTGTGCCACAGCAGGGTTCAGGGTAAAATCATACCAAGTGGTCCTGTGGGGGAGGTATGCTTTACAACTTGCTGTGTAAGTGCAACCCAGAGACATGTTGATTCATGTAGACTCATTGCTATTGTTTACTTTAGCCTAATGTAATTTATTATTTAGTTGTAGAGCTGGAAGACCATCAGCATCCTCTATTTCTAGCTCATCATTCTACTTAAATCTAAACCTAACTCCTTTAATACATTTCTCCCTGTTTTTCTGATAGATCATCCTTCTATCTAACCTAAGACTCTCCTATTAGCCCTTGGTTAATATTGCAATGAGAACCCATTGAAAACCCTTATAGACCCATGGCCTGCGTGAGTCTGTGCTTTTTTTCCCTCTCCATACATTGTAGATATTCTGAGTGAGCCGTGGTTTAATTTTGCGACTATGTGGTTTTATCTGTGCTAACCAAAATGTTGCACTTCCAAGTGGCAGGACAGCATTGCAAATGAGTCGAGATCTTTCTATTCAACTTCCTCGGCCAGATCAGAATGTGGCAAGAAGTCGAAGCAAGACTTACCCAAAGAGAATAGCACAAACACAGCCAGCTGGTAAGTCACTGATGTAACTTTGCATTTCCTTTTAGGGTGGTGGTGTGAGATATCCCCAGGTGATGATAGCCATGTAGTTTTCTTTTATTGGTAACAGTAGAATGTTTAATTTGGCCCTGAAAATGTCCAAGCAATTAGAAATTACTAGTAAGTAGACCAGTAGTCAGCTTGAATCACCATAACCTGCTTAATGATTATATTTTCTTTTTGAATAAAATCCCAACTGAGTAATCTCTTAGTTTGGTGTATCTGAGATTAGAACTGAAACTCTTAGCAAAAGTTCTTAAAACAAAAAAAGGAACACTATTGACATAACTTAATCTGTACAGAATTTAGTTGAATTTTTGTTATTGTTGGTCTTTTATTGTGAAATATATGTGTAGAAAAGTGACTACAGTGTACATATATACATGAATATATATATATACAGTCGCACGTACACACAGAAAATTTAACATAGCCAACAGCACCAAAGTCCTTCCTATTGGCCTGATGATATCTTCACTATCTCCTCCCTCCCCAACCAGAGAAAATCCCCATCTGACTTTGTGGTAATTATTTCCTTAATTTTTGTTATAATTTTAATAGTGTGCAGCCTTCCCTGAACAAACAAGTTTATTTTGCCTATTTGCAACATTATATGAATGAATCATGATGTGTATTGTTTGTGTTTTGCTTCTCTCTATCAATGCTATATGTAGTGTATACTAAAGTGTATTCATTTTTCTTGCTGTGAGTATTCCATGTTATGGTCATTTCTTTATCCATTCTACTGTTGATGGACATCTGGGTTGCTCAGATTTTTTGTTTTAAATGAATACTACTTCTGTAATAAAACCAGCTAATCAGTTTTAATCCATGTTCCATGTTCAGAACTCACAGAATTGTACTATAAAGTGACATTATACATTACTGAGTTTGATTTATGGCTTACTTATAGATCACCCTTATCTAACACGTTCCGTGGACTTTTTAAAAGATTTTATTTATGAGAGAGAGCAAGAGAGCAGGAAGGGGTGTGGAGTAGAGGAAGAGGGACAAGCAGACTCCACGCTGAGCATGGAGCCTGATGTGGGGCTCGATCTCTCTACCCTGAAATCATGACCTGAGCTGAAACCAAGAGACATTTAACTGACTGTGTCACCCAGGTGCCCCTGGACTTTTCTCATATGCTGTCTCACTTGAGCCCACAATAACCTGTGAGATAGGGCAAAGCAAAGAGTATGTTCCCATTTTACAGATGAGGAAGACATGATTCCAGCAGCTAGACAGAGGGGGGACTGGGATAAGAACCTAGGTCTCCTGGTTTTTGTTTTTATTGTATTGTGGGAAATGAGTGGAATTTTTAATAACAATTTCTATCTGAACATTGCATGACAATTGACATAGCATTATGACGTCCATTGTTTCACTGAATCCTTATGCCAAGCCTAGGAGGAAAGTATTTTGCTCTACTGCTCCCAGCTGTGAGAATGTCACCTGCCTTACTGTTTTGAAGTCAAATTAGATCTGACTGTAACTCCCTCCCTCTCACTGAGCTGGGAGGAAATTAAATTCTTTCTCTTGGTTCTGCAGTGGCAAAAATAAGACATGATTTGCAATGGGTTACTTTGTTACATAAGTATTATCATTATCCCTGTTCAGCTGATGAGGAAACTAAGATTTTAAAAGGTAATTTGTCCGAGATTATATAATAGGTGGCTTATGATAAAAATTCTAGCCTTAATATTTAATATCTTTATCTTAATTTTTTGTATTTATCTTTGTATATGAGCAGTCTTAAACCCCATTTGGATCAAATACAGTGTGGTGTAATTAATAATTGAACTTTCAAATCCTATGCTGTTTCTGAATTGCCATGCCTCATGAAATTATCGAGACCAACTGAATATATCAAAACATTCCTTCCTTCAAATCAACATTTCATCCTATTCGAGATGTGGGATTCACACATGCTTTTTATACAAACCTACTCAGCTCCTTTTCTTCAAATGTGCTCTTATAAAGATACCTGCCTCTGTAATACTTTCTATGTGTGTGGGTGTGTGGCTCTCCTTGGACACCCAATTCTAGAAGCTGACTAATTTATGGACAGGAATTTTTGGTTTTCTCTCTCTCTCTCTTTTAAGATAGATTTATTCATTTATTTATTTGAGAGAGGGAGAGAGAGCACAAGCAGGAGGGAGAGAGGGAGAGGGAGAGAGAATCCCAAGCAGATTCCATGCTGAGTGCAGAGCCTGACCCATGGCTCCATCTCATGACCCTGAGATCACGACCTGAGCTGAAATCAAGAAGTTGGCATTTAACCCACTGTGCCACCTAGGTGCCCCATGTTTTTGTTTTTCTCTTAACCTTAGGCAGAGAACACCCCAGGGGATGGTATTGAACCTCATATCCCCCCCTGCCCCCACTCTCCACTCATCTTGTGTTGTAGTAAAACACACTCTCTCTTTGGTAGGGGATGAGGGTGTGGCTAATGTACCACCCAGGTTTTTCCAAGACAGCCTCTCAGCGTCTGGGAGATCTTTTTAAAATGCAGCACATTATGGGGCACCTGGGTGGCTCAGTCTGTTGAGCCTCTGACTCTTGATTTCGGCTGGGGTCTTGATCTCAGGGTAGTGAGTTCAGGCCCCAAATTGGGCTCCACACTGGACATGGAGCTTACTTTAAAAAAAAAAAAAAAAAAAGTGCAGCACATTATGCATTTATTATCATAAAAGCCTGGCTGGCTCAGTTGGTAGAGTGTGCAACTCTTGATCTCAGGGTCCAACCTATGTTGGGTGTAGAGTTTACATAAAAATACATATATACATACATACATGCTTGTTTTAAGAAAAGTTAGGAAACTTAGAACCGTTCCTCCCAAAACAAAAGAATCTTTCATCTTCAATTCCATTCTCCTAGTACTTAACACTTTATTATATAGCCTTCTGGTTGTTTGTATATCTTTTCTGCAAAAGCAATATAGTATTCTTTTACAATCCACTTTTCTTATTTAATAATATATCCTAGATATGTTCTAATAAGTTTTGAAATGTTCTTAGCACTATTTTTTTAAACATTTTATTTATTTATTTGACAGAGAGAGAGCACAAGCAGGGGGAGGGGCAGGCAGAGGGAGAGGGAGAAGCAGACTCCCTGCTGAGCAGGGAGCCTGATGCGGGGCTCCATGCCAGGACCCTGGGATCACGACCTGAGCCGAAGGCAGACGCTTAACCGACTGAGCCACCTAGGAGCCCCAGTTCTTAGCACTATTTTAAGATCTATGTAATTTTCTGCCACACAGATGTATAGACATGACATAACTTATTCAACCAGTCTTTAGTTCTTGGATGTTTAAGCTGCTTGAAATTTTGAAGACTATAAATATAACTAAAGTGACTCTCCTTGTAGTGATAGCTTTAAGCATTCATGCTAATTTATTATATATATTTTCAACAGCAGTGTATTTTCATCATTTTTAATCTAAAAAGGATTAAACAATGCTGTGTTTAGAAACTAAGACTTTGCTCTGTACACATTTCTCTTTGATTTGGAATTACGTTTAGCGTGACTTGTCAAGCCTGGCTTCCACAAAACCCTGACATGTTCTGGGATCCAGAGGTGACCCTCTCTTGGACAGTGTGACTGTCCTGGGTCGGGAAGGACCACTTGGCAAATGCCAATGATGAGGTGTTACAGTTGCTGTCACACACACAGGGAGGATGTGGTTGAGGCTGGGATTAATGTTGTTCTGCTTTTTCAAATCTGGTATTTTCTTTTTCCTCTAATTCAAATGTACTCAGCTTTGAGCCTCAGTTGAACCCAGCTGGTGGTGACCCAGTCTCACCCATGCCCTACTCCTAAGGTCATGGTGGGGTTCAGATTCAGAGCAGAGTATTTGAAGAGGGTCCTCTTGTCTTCACCTACATTAGTCTCTCCTGCACTCCTTGTTCCAGCCCTCCAGGCCCCAAGAGGGTGGGCAGTTTTGTGTGAAGCTGGGCTGGGATGTGTGTGAGAGGGAGGGGTCCCTGGTGGGCCTGAGAGCCCGCTGTGCTTAGCGTCAAGCCTGCCTACGACCAAGGGCACTGCTAGGCCCCCTTGAAGGTTCCGCTGCCTGAGGGAAGGGAGGGATGCTTGAGGGAGTGGCCTGTGGGTCCCTAGGTCGCTGTAGCCCTCTGGCCTCTGTTTCCTTCTCTGCCCCTATAGGCAGTTCTTTCAGCCCTGTCCCTTCTTCCTCCCACGCTCCCAGCTCCGACAGCCTCCTTCCTTAGAAGCTCCCTATTCCTGAGACTCATTCATGGGTGGCTGGGCAGGAAAGGAACAGTAGCTCCTGTTTTTTAAAAAATTATTTTTTACTGACCAGAGGGAACAAAAATACTACTTTACTAAATGATGCTGCCACAGTTACTTAAATTTTCATTTAAAAATTTTGACAAAGTGGTGGAATGCTGATATTGAGACATAGAAAAAGTTAATTCGATTGTATTGTATTTGGCAAAAATGGAGTTACGGTTTAGATAGAAGATAGATTTTTTTTTTTTTTTTAGCTCTAAACAGGCCAGCTATTAATTTTCATAGATTTAGTTCTGCTGATATTTTCCCTAAAACAACATTTTAGAATTACAGTTTCAGGAGTTATAGGCATAAATTCTCACCTCATTTAACATTTATATATAATAAAAACCAAATTGTGGTAGGAGGCCTTTGTTTTTTGTTAGTTTATAACATTGATCTGTACATGATTTGTTACTGTAGGAGACATTCTTTTATTTCTTAAGTAATTCAGTCTAACTTAGCGACTACTCCCCTTGCATCTCAGTTGTCTACAAATTTAAAACCCCCTTTTTTACCTCTCAATCATGAATAATAAATTCCCTGGTAGCAAAAAAGCCATTGTGTTTAGAATCCACAAAGATTAGGCCTTGGCACCTCTAGGAGGAAGCGCATTTCAGAGTCAGAGCCCTGCAGCCAGCCTGCCTGGGCCCCACCCAGAGGGGTGCAGCTCCAGGGCAGACGGCCAGAGCATTCCTGCAAATCTACCTGGTTTGGGGGTAAAGCAGGAGGCGAGAGGGCAGGAAGGCAAAGTGCGTATTTGTACAGCCCTTTCTCTGACAAGGCCTTGGCAACTCACATAGGTGGCTTCCTGTCAGAAGAGAATCTGCTCTAAGTAGGCAGTGTAGACAGCATGTTTGGCTATCATCCATAATTAGCTGTAAGAAAAGTATGGGGTGGAGCCATTTGCAACGGATAAACAATGCTATGATTGAGGCAGCATTTTAGGTTCTTAACCATACCCCAGTGATGAACAGAGAAGTAAATAGTTGCAGTGTAGTCTTCGAACAACTGAAAAGCAGGATCCACTGACATGCTGGCATTCCCACTCAGCATCTGTGGAAAACACTGCAAACACAGTTCCCCCAGAGCTGACAAAAATGACTTCTGAGTGAGGTTGGTTTGTGCTGGTCCGCAAGCAGACAGCTGCTGCTCAAGCCAAGCCCCTTGTTTCTCTGCAGGAGAGTGGACTCAGTGTTGCCAAAACTTCCAGTGTTTTAAGGGAAGAATACAATTTGGATATTTATGCTAAGTGTCCAGAATTTTGAATAGTGACAATTTCATTTTAAAGCAAGTCTCTTGTGTGCTAAGGTGGAACCTCCTCTGAGGTCCAGATGTGGTGGGAGGGCTGCCTCTTTGGAACCCAGATTAACAGCTGGTGTGAATGGCTGATTCCGCCTGCTCCTGGGGTTCACTGTGGGCTTCTCCAGCATCCCCTGTGAACATCACTAGCTCAGATTCAACACTGCATGACTCCCAGCACAAGCACTTTTCTGTTAGTAGGTCAGTTGGCCACAGCAGGGGACGATGGTGCCATACAGCTCTAGACCCTGTAGCAAATGATTCACACGTGGGGAGCTAACCAGCATCCATTGGTGACCTGAAGTGGGTGCAGCCCAAAGCAGGAGAGACAGGAAAATACTTTGATATAGTCAAGTACAGCTTCAGATGATGCCATATATAGCTCTGGGCTGTTGAGAAATAGTAATGTCAAGAAAATAATAATCGTTCATGAGTACTTCCTGTGATTGGCACATTGTATGAGATGTGACGTCAGCAGAAGCCCAACTTGGCTTGTGGCAGTCAGAAATATATTTTGAAAGGTTTTGTAAAGCTGATGAAAGGCAAGCTATGTGAGTAGAAACCGATGTCAGACTGGGGCAGGGTGATCCAGTGAGCTACCTCCGATAAATCCAGGTGCAACCCATGTCCGTGCTGGCAGGCAGTATTAGTAGCCCGGAGTTGGGGGTTGTCTTGCTAATGGTGGTCCTTCTTCTCAGAGTAGCCAATTTTCTTCTCTGATTTTTATCCTCTACCCCATGCTGGGCACTCTCTAGCCCCATTGGGTGATTCCATGGCCATGAATTGGGAACAAATTCCTTACAGTGAATTCATAATAATGATAAGATTGTATGATAGTTTTAGAATTCAGATAATCATTTCATCTTCTGTGTAAAGGTGGTTTCTCCTATTTGAAGTAATTAGTAGTTGCTAGGCCTACCCACGTGCATTTTTCATGTCAAGCGGACAATGGAAACTGATGACAAAGGGCAAAGAGGAAAGTGCTCAGAGAGGAAAGCAGAGTTGTTGAATGAGGAATAAAGAGAAGCTGGGACTCTGGATCCGGGATCTTGCAAGTTAAGTCCCAACCTCAGTGTGTTATTAGATCAGCTACTTTACTTATACAATATGAGTGGGCCTATTGTTGTGTTTGTCATTACAGAGATTGGAAACTACCTAAATATCCATTAGTAGAGAACTGGCCTAATAAAAGAATACATGTCTCCCTCAGAAATGCCATGACCCTTTTACAAGAAATTTGAGGGCAGGGTTTGAATTTGTGTTGGTCTGATTCTACAGTCTCACATCATCTTCCATGAAAGGCCACGTTCCCTGAGGAGCTCCGCAGGGAGAGGAATGTTCATGAGCAGCAATCATTCAGCATCACTGCATGCCTGGTACTCTACTAGGCACCCTACAGATAGTATTGCACTCATTTCTTTTAGAAGATGCTGTAACTCAAAATGTGCAGGTGACAAGATGAGACTGGGACTTGGGCCCCAGACCTGGAATTTGAACCCAGGTCATTTTAGAGAGGAAGAGCAAAAAGATGATACATTTTTGCTAATATGGAGTGATCTCCAGGACATTGTATAAGCAAGGAAAAAAAGTGGGGGAGGGGAGCAGCAGCATATAATACGCTCCCATTATATAAAATTACAAACAAAAATCAGGGATGGGGGCTGTGCATCCGTATATACTTGCACACAGGATACATGAGAAACTAGTAACAGTAGTGGCTCTGGAAAGGGTTTCTGAAAGCCTGGGGATCAGGAGTGGGAGACAGGTTTTTTACTATATATTCTTTAATAGCATTTGCCTTTTTTACCATGTTGTACTTTTAAAAAAGTTCTATAGATAATTGTCACGAATGCACTGAGTTCACAAAATGATTCCAGATGCGCATTCAAGTACTCTAATAGATATGTTTTTAAAAAGCTTAGATGAGGACACTGATATTGTGCTAGGAAATATGCCTCATAATTTATGGGAAAAGTAACAGAACAGTACAAGATTGATCATACAAAATTAAAATGTCAGGATTTCTACTGTGTCGTAACAGAGATAACCCAAATCTTCAAGGCAAGGGGCATAAGTCATTCATATCTGTACATTTTTTAACAGATTTTATTTATTCAAGAGCAAGAGCAAGAGTAAGAGTGGGGGAGAGAGGGGCAGAGACAGAGAATCTCAAGCCGACTCTGTGTCAAGCATGGACCCCAATCTGGAGCTCGATCTCATGACGCTGAGATCATGACATGAGATGAAATCACGAGTCTGATGCTTAACTGACTCAGCCACCCAGGTGCCCCCATATCTGTACATTTTAATCCAGAAGATTGTATTAGAGGTCATTAAGTCACAGCATGCCTTGTTTCGAAGGAGGAAAACTCAAGACAGGACCCAGAGTCCTTGGATCAGATGAAGTATAGGACAGTCACTTGTGCCAGGGGTAAGGAAACTTAGGCCCAAAGAGGGGAAGGGATTCGTAAGTGTAGCATGTTCTGTACCCGGAGGGGATCTGCACGAGAGTCACTGGGCACTCTGACAAGTGTCTGGAAGAGGACTGTGTCCTGACAGCCCTTGCATTCACTGGGCACCTGATGGGCATTGTGGAGTGTTTGCTTATCCTCTCCGGGTCAGCAGAAGACTGAAAGGGAAGAAATTAGTATACATTCTCATGTAAGGGAATTCAAGGCATTCTGATCAAGAATGTTATGTGGCTAGTTTTGGAGAGGATCTCTAGAAAATTTAACAGTGTTAACTTTGTTTTAGAGAGCTGTAACTGTGACACTCCTCCTTCAAGGTAACCAATCAGAATTAGATCATCTACTGAGATAATGATCCAAATCTGTGATTCCTGCTTCCTTTTCATCTGGACTAGAAGAATTCCAGCTCAGAGAGTCTTAGATTATCTCTTGACTGATTATTTAGGTAGCTGCATGGAGAAATTACGCGGTAAAGTGGGAGGAACGAAAAAGATATACCTGATTTGAATAAATTTGAATTCCTAGTCTAGTTTGGCTATGACCTGGGACACGTCATTCAGCATTCTGATCTTTCATCTCATTATCCATAAAATAAATGAACTGGGTACATAAACACTAGAGATCCCTCTTATTCCCCCCACTTTTTTTTTTTAAGATTTATTTATTTATTTTGGAGAGAGAGAGCAAGCATGGGGGTAGGGGCAGAAGGAGAGAAAAGCAGACTCCCCGCTGAGCATGGAGACTTAGGCGGGGCTCCTTCTCACAACCCTGAGGTCATGACCTGAGCTGAAATCAAGAGTCGGACGCTTAACGGACTGAGCCACCCAGGGGCCCTGTGATCCCTCTTCTTGCTAAAAGTCTCTCTTCTTTTCTTTGGCTTATCTGTGATAGAGTTAAAAGGACCAAACATGAAAAAAGATTTTGGAAAGCCTTCTCTAAGTATTTTTTAATTTAACCATCATTTCAGAAGACTCACAGACTTGTGAAAAATACCTTCCCAGACCACGAAATACATTTTTCTCTTTGGAAATATGTAATGTTTTTGCATGCTTTTATATACAAAGTATAGCTAGTTCTTCAAAACTTAAGTTCAAATGAAATTCTTGTTGACAAGCTGAATGAAGTTGCTTGCAACAAGCTTTGCATTAATATACTTTTTCAAACTATTCTTTTAGTCAAAATTGACCAGATGAATCTGGATTTTACCTCTTTGGTTAACTCGTGGTTGGAAATTAGTACTGTCTTGCTAGCTACACATAGAAAGAGGCCTTTCTGGACAGGTTTTTGCATAACGTTGTCTCTGCCTTTTGACTTGTGTGTGAATATAACCAAAGAGTAGTCCTTTTGTGAACCTACTCATTCTTTTAGAAGTCAGCAGTGTGAATTGTTTTCACCTTGCCACTTGTTTGTGGTCACAGCTCCTGAGGCCCTGCCTTGATTTTACAAACCATTTAGGTAAATTTTTCTGTTTTTTTCACCCTTCTTTCTTTACACATGGAGGTCCAAGGGTGTCTGTCAACTGCTTGAGATTGTTTTTGAGATAGATCTCCTAAGCAGATGGCATCTGAAGATGTCACACCTTTGTTGTACTATCAGATTCAGGATTCACAGTGATTTCTCTGTTAGCATCTTCTTCAGACTTAGAGAATATCTGGGATTGATTTCTGTAATCTGCTTTCCTTACTCATTGGTCTCAATGTGAAAAATGGTTGGAGTTCCTAGAGTTTAGGGTGATTTTTGGTTGGTGTAGGGAGAGGAGGTGAAGTAAGGTGAAAAGGAACTACCTTTACCGTGGAGCAGGTGCCCTGGTTGGCATTTTGAACAATGTACCATGTGGATCTGGGACCAAAAATCCTGAGGGGTGACAGGAAAGTCTCATGTAGAAATGGCCTTGCCTCTCTCCTCTCTCCTCTCTCCTCTCTCCTGGGGTGAGAATGGGGCATCTGAGGAAACCGCCCAGTTTCCTTCTCCAGAGAAACTAGAGTTGGAGCCCAGAGAATGAGTCACTCATTGGGGAGCACCACCCCTTTTGGGGCTACTGTTACAGCCCAGGTGCCAGGCACACCCATGAACAGAGAAGGGGGTTTGCAGAGAAAGAATAGACTCACTGTGAGAAACACCAGAGAACCACACAGCTCTGAGAGGAGAATGGGGGTAGGAGACAGGAGCCATGATTTCCAGTCTGTGAGGTCCTTCTGTGCCTTGAAGGTGAATCCCTGTTTTGAGCTGGTTTCCTTGCACCTGAACAGTGGATAACATTACTTCTTTTGGTAACCCCATGAGGAAAGTGGGTGGTATTCTCTTTTTACTCATGAGGAAACTGAAGCTCAGAAACATTAAGTACATATTCAAGGTTACACAGATCCTAAGAGCAGTGTCAGGATTTGAACCCAGATGTTTGGTGTATTAGGGCCTCTATTTGGAAAGTAAATGGAAAATAAAAAAGGTGAAAGGCCTCAAATTACTTGAAAATAAGCACCTCCAGTTTTTCCCACTACTACATGATACCCTTACTGATTAGATCGACTTGTTTCCTCAGATATTCTTGAGAAGACAGTACATTCTGCTAATTTATAGAGGAACAGCAAGTCAGTCTGCTTCTACATCAAGACTTTTTTTTTTTTTTTTATAGAAAGTGTTTAAGTTCTTTGGGACATCTTACCTAGCGAAGAGGGGGAAAGGCAGTAGCAGTGTTAACTGTGAGGAGCATCAGGTAGATCATATAGGCAGGTGTCTGTTTGTTCAAGGCTGTTTTCCTTAGTTGGCCCTCTTTTCTATTCTGCCTTGAAGCTGATGTTTATTTTCATTCTGTAAGATTTCTTAATATATGGTGAGTCTGGTTAGATGTTCTCTAAAAAGTTAATATTTTCACTCTTCCCATGAGTGTTTAGCATTCCACGCATAGCTACCAAAATTAGAAAAGCAAGCAAAACTAAAGGCCTATGGTATATTAAATATCATAGCTTTAGTGAGTTACCATAATGATACTTTTTTTTCCCCCTTTCCCTTTTCCTTCATTAAGAATTTATTGAGCACCTCTTTGGCATAAGACCTGTGATATTATGATTTCTAGTAAGAAATACATATCTGGTCTTTATTCCCTTTTCTGGCTTCTGGCACGGAGCTCCTAAAAACCATTAGAATTTCCTAAGTGATAAGAGCAATAAAGGCAAAAGAGCGTCTTTTGTTATTCACAGCAAGCCCCTTTTAACCTTACCTGAGTTTGTGTGTGGGGGGTGACTTTTGGGAAGCCCCTAAGGAGGAGGGCTGGTTGCCAGGGGAACCAACCATCATAAAGGAGTTGGAATTTTCAGCCCCACCCCCTGACCTCTAGGGAGGAAAGAGGTGTTTGAGTTTGGGTTCAATCAGTGATAGCCAATGATTTCATCAATCATTCCTGTGTACTGAAGCTTCCCTAAAAACCCAGAGGATGGGGTTCTGAGGGGTTGGTGAATTCATGGAGATGCAGTGAGTAGTGCTCAGGGCCCTTTCTCATACCTTGCCCTGTGCATCTCTTCCATTTGGCCATTTTTGAGTTATATCCTTTTTTAATGAACTGGTGATCTAATAAGTAAGCTGTTTCTCTGAGTTCTGTGAGGCCCTCTAGCAAATTAATCAGAAGAGGGGGCAGTCTTGAGGGACTGAGCCATTAACCTGTGGGATCTGACATTATCTTCAGGTAGATAGTATCAGAATTGAGTTAAATTGCAGGCCACCCAGTCTGTGTCTTCTGAGAATTGGATTGCTTGTAGGTGTTGGATAAAACACACAATGGAGACCCTTTTCAATGGAGCACAGAAAAATGAATACAACTTGGCCCCTGGTCTAGGGGAACTTAGTCATATAAAAATAATAAAGTGGTTATTTTGTACTTACTAAACGCCAAGCACTGTGTTAAGCACTTTCTTTTATTTATTATTATCTTTTAATTTTTTTATTTTAAGTAGGCTCCACACCCAACGAGGGGCTTGAACTCACAACCCCGATATCAAGAGTTGCACGTTCCACCGCCTGAGCCAGGCACCCCAAACACTTTCTGTAAATTATCTAATCCTCATATTCACTCTATAAGTAGTTGGTGATATCTCTATTTTATTGATGAGAAACCTGAGGCCCAGAGGGATTTAAAAACTTGTCCAGGCTCACACAGTCGGGGAAATTGGCAGAGCGAGAAACAAATGCAGGTTTGTCTGACTTCCAATCTTGTATCCTTAACCACTTTGTCAGACTAGAGGGGTAAAAGATGTACTCATATGTGGGCAGGATGTATCAAGTGTCATAGAGTGGAGCTCCGGAAGAGTGTAAGTGTCCAGTAGGATAATTTGCTTATGACTTAATGGTGATCTGTGATGCTATTGTGAAGACAGTGGGTTTTGAAGGCTGGCTGGATTAGAGCAGATTTCAGGCTGAGTTATGCAGCAGCAGGTGGGGAAGGAGAGATAGAGGAGGACTTCCTTAAGGGTTGTGTGGATACAGACAGTTTTGATTCAATCACTTTTCAGATTCTCTTTCCTGACGGGCATGTGTCTGCCATAGTAGACTGCTGGCTTTTCTCTCCAGCCGCCCTTTTACCAATGGACCAGTTCCCATTGTCCAAAAGAAAGGCAGACCTTTTCCTCATCCAGAATGTGTTATACTGTTTTGTCCTTAAATGATAAAAACCTCCTAAGTTAGTGTCTGGAAACTAAACGGCCTTAATTATTAAGCAACACCTCCTTTTCTTTTTTAAGATTTATTTATTTATTTTAGAGAGAGTGTGTGCAGGAGTGGGGGGGGCGGGGCAGAGGGAAAGAGAGAGAGGAAGCAGACACCCCACTGAGCGGGTAGCCTGATGGCATAGGGCTAGATCCCAGGACCCCAAGATCATGACCTTAGCTGAAACCAAGAGTCAGACACTCAACCCACTGAGCTCCCAGGTGCCCCAACGAGACCTCCTTTTCTAAGTCTTTTTCTCATTTTGACTTTGGACAAAATTGAAAGAGGACCCAACTGATTTGTCATCTGATAGAACATTTGAAATAATTTTAGATAATATATTGCTGCTAGACATATAAGTCATAGACTTTCTTTAAAGACATTGTGTTCATAACAGAGTACATGCAACTCTACTTATTTATGTGAACAAGATTTCTCAGCATTGAAATCTATCTAAAAAACAGGAATAGAATTATTGCTAAACTGTTTCACTTAGCACTAAAATTCTTCAATGCATTTAACCTATGTCATCATTGGGAAAACAAAACTACCTGTTCATCTCATTAAGAATTACTTTCTAATCCAAATCAAAACCTCAATGAGATATCACCTCACACCAGTCAGAATGGCTAAAATTAACAAGTCAGGAAATGACAGATGGTGGTGGGATTGCAGAGAAAGGGGAACCCTCCTACACTGTTGGTGGGAATGCAAGCTGGTGCAGCCACTCTGGAAAACAGTATGGAGGTTCTTCAAAAAGTTGAAAATAGAGCTACCATACAATCTAGCAATTGCACTACTGGGTATTTACCCCAAAGATACAAATGTAGGGATCCGAAGGGGTACATGCACCCCGATGTTTATAGCAGCAATGTCCACAATAGGCAACTGTGGAAAGAGCCAAGATGTCCATTGACAGATGAATGGATAAAGAAGATGTAATGTACACACACACACACACACACACACACACACACACACACACACACACACAATGGAATATTATGCAGCCACCAAAAAGAATGAAATCTTGCCATTTGCAACGACGTGGATGGAACTGGAGGGTATTATGCTGAGCAAAATAAGTCAATCAGAGGAAGACATGTATCATATGACCTCACTGATATGAGGAATTCTTAATCTCAGGAAACAAACTGAGGGTTGCTGGAGTGGTGGGCGGTGGGAGGGATGGGGTGGCTGGGTGATAGACACTGGGGAGGGTATGTGCTATGGTGAGCGCTGTGAATTGTGCAAGACTGTTGAATCACAGATCTGTACCTCTGAAACAAATAATACATTATATGTTAAAAAAAGAAGAAGACAGCAGGAGGGGAAGAATGAAGGGGGGGAATCGGAGGGGGAGACGAACCATGAGAGACGATGGACTCTGAAAAACAAACTGAGGGTTCTAGAGGGGAGGGGGGTGGGGGGATGGGTTAGCCTGGTGATGGGTATTAAAGAGGGCACGTTCTGCATGGAGCACTGGGTGTTATACGCAAACAATGAATCATGGAACACCACATCAAAAACTAATGATGTAATGTATGATGATTAACATAACATAATTAAAAAAAGTAAAAAAAATTACTTTTTAATAAAAGTTTACTTTTTACTTGTAATAATTATTTACCAACATTAGTTTGATATGCTAATAATCTATTAATAATTGTAATGACTTAGTTCAGAAGAAATGTTTAACACCTAGAGCTTTATGGTCATGGGAAATAAAACTTAAATTTATTTCTATTTTTTGTCACAGAGAAGTGAGATAGAGTGATGAATAGAACTTTCAAGTGTAAAACATGTATTACTCTGGGGTAAATTTTTCCAGAGAAGGTAGAATTGAAATGTAAATACAAGGAGAAAAAAGAATGCCATGAAATTTCCAAATGTAAACTCATTTCATCTAATTTTAAAATGGATGACTGTGGGTATCAAATTTCTATGGTATTTTATTACATTGGACACATTGAAGAGAGTCATGAAACAATTCCATTTTAAAGTGTCAATATTTACTATATGCTGCAAATGACATTCTTTGGTATTATTTAAACTTTCTTTTTAAAAGTGAAGTATACTTGACATACAATATCCTATTAGTTTCAGGTGTACGTCGCAGTAATTTGATATTTCTATACATTATGAAATGATCCCCATGATAAATCTAGTTACCATTTGTCACCATACAAAGTTGGAACTATTTAAACTTTTGATAAAAAACATTAGATATCACCTTAGAAACATGCACTGAGGCACAATAGCTTTTCACATTCTTTTAGTGAGTACTGGGTAAAAAGCTGAAAGAACATTAAGTTATTAAGGCCTCTTAGATATGAGCTTAACTATGGAAGCAGGAAAAAATAATTTTCCCAATTGTACCTTAGCTAAATTTTAAAGCTATTTTTATATACAATTATGTGTGCTTTGTATATATCTTATAGATTATTATGATTGCATCAAATAAAAACCTCTAAAGCAGGGGTCTAGCATACTCCTCTGAAACAGAACCAACTTCAGGTTAGAGATGGGACTGCTTGCACCACGTGAGATAAATTGTTTGGCAGAAGATGACTGGAGAAGTTTTGCTGTATGTTGTTCTATATTGCGTGGTCCTGTTGGAGGGGTTGGGGGAGTACAAGAGTACTGTCAGGGTAAGATGTGAGCGTTTACTCAACCCCCTTTCCTTGAATTGTGTCCTCCTATCACAGAAGAAAAACTTGGTATTTAAGTGACTTGCCACCCCTCGATTCCAGCCAGCCATTCAGAGACAGGTGTTATCACTGAGCCTATGGCTGCTGAAAGGAAAGATAGCGGCCCTCTGCCGCTGCCATGTCTGGCAGCCGCTCCACACACAGGTGCAGATCACAAGTTCTTCAGATAGAATCCTTTCATTCTACTCTGAGCACCTCAGGGAGTGAAGATGACTTCCCAGGCTCAGAAGTGCCTTTCTTGTTTTTGAACTTGGCATTCTGACTCACAAGGATGATGTCTGTGGCCACCTCTTTTAGTGTGTGCACCTTGGTAACTCTGCCAAAGGCATAGAGGATGCAGTGCCTTCTTTTCCACCCCACTCATGCTCCCAAGTTGATCGTTTTGGTTATGACGAAAGCATAGGGATCCAGGAGAATACTGGTTCGGGGTAGAAGAAATTGGAAGCAGACCAACCAGGGAAAGGATCTTTCATGTGTAGACCTATTTTCCTAGCATCTTTATCATTCACACCCAGTTCTTTATAATCTACCCTCCAGCTTTTTAGCAGAAAGCCTTGTTTGATCTTGCAGTTGACATGTAGCAAAATCAGTTTCTTAAAAGTCTGTATATTTATGGTAACTGCTTAAATACCACCCTTGGGATGTTTGAATGCAGAAACTCTTAAGAAAAGTAGGGATCTTGGGGTCCCGGGGTATCTCAGTTGGTTAAGCATCCGACTCTTGATTTCATCTCAGGTCATGATCTCAGAGTCGTGAGATCAAGCCCTGCATGGGGCTCCATGCTGGGCATGGAGCCTGCTTAAGATTCTCTCTCTCCCTCTGCCTCTGCCCTTCCCCCACAAAAAAAAAAAAAAAAAAAGAAAAAGGGAAAGCAGGGATCTGGCTGCCTGTTTTCGATGAATGGGCTGATGTCAGGCATTTGAACTTTAAAGAATTAGTCATTGGATACTGAAAAACTTATATTTTCCAAATTTTGTGTTTTGAGATTCAGTTTTGTTTTACCTAATTTTATGAGTGACTGTTCTGCCAAATTTTCCTGTTGGGCCATAATTTGTGGTATTAGAAAAATGTCTTATTTTCCTAACTTGCTATACATTCTGACATTTTTTCTGTAGTACCCAGTCTAAAGTTGGTGAAACCAAGGCAAAATGATTTTGTACTGTCCGTGTGACAACTAGAACTAAGCTGTATTTCCAATTATTAGCTTGTTCTTAATTCACAAATAACACTTTTTTTCTGATAAATTGCACTGGGTTAGTAATATAAAATCAGGTTAGTTTTACTGAAACTTAGTACATAATTGTTGTGTTGGGAATGATTATAATCTGTCCTGATTACTTGTCTTAAGCATCAGATACAGGTTTTTTTTTAAATTTAGATAAGAAAAAGTGACTAAATGGGATAAAATTTAACCTAAAAATTTACACATTTATCATATTTGAGAGTTCTTTTGATGAAAACATTTATATATTATAATCCTGCTTTACTTATTGGCTATTTGTCCTTTCCCTCATATAACCAAATAAGGGATTGTCACTTGCCAAATATATCTTCTTTCATTTAATGCCACACATTTATCCTCATGCCCACTCTGTAAATTAAAAGCATTGGCAACATTTAAATAATATCAAAAATTTAATTTAGGTTGACAGGTGTCAAATTGAGCTACAAATCTTGGGAGACGCCTAATACTATTTAAATGCAAAGTGTTTTTATAACTGAAAATCCATGTATATTCATCACCAAGTCTTGACATCACAGGGCTGACTTTTAAGAATTGCCTCCAGATCAAGTGGCTAAATAGATCCTGGGAAAGTTGATTTCTGTTTCTGACAGCCACTCTTCCTGAACTGAAGGCGAGGGTCATTTAAGGTGAGGGCACTCAAACGTGAACAGAACCAAGCCACACAAAAGCCTCGTAGTGGTCTGATGCACACGGGCTGGAAGCATTTGCATATAGGATGTTGAAAATTAACAGGCAAGATACCATAGAGCATTGGATGCTGGCATTGCAGTCTTGTCTAAACTGTAGAGAATTGTGTGCACCCATATTAAGTTGTAGTGACTAATAGTCCAGAGACCAAAATGATCACAGGAGTTAGATTTGGCTCCTTAATAAACTATAGCAGTCCCCTGATCAGCTTACTCTTCCAAATGGGACTAGCTTCTTGAAATAAAGCCCATTGTCTTTTTAATGTGAACACTATGTATAATGAATTGGATGCTCCTAACTCTAAATGGTCTTGCTAGCATTAATATTTTATCTAAAATAAAATACAGATTTACAAGGAGGCTTAATAACCATATATCAATAAATGATTTCTGTTATAGATAATCTACAGCTGTCATTTAGAAGAATAGTGAGTATGGCAGAGGTAGCTTTCAAAACTCTTAAGAAGTAGCCTAGTCCTGTAGGATATGGCTACACGTCTTCTTTCTTGCATTTCCCATAGCTCTACATACAGACTTTTTTGAGGGGGACTTACTTTTGACACTTCTACAAAATAACATCATTATCTTGAATTTTCCCTCCTAGTGGAAAAAATAGAAATAAACACATCCCTTACAGTAGACCTTCATTGATTGATGCCTACCATGTGTAAAGCACTGTGCTAACAGTCATGGAGCAGTACAGTAATGTGTCCTTCATTTTACTAAGATTTTGAGGCCTAAACCTTTACTAATAATTAAAAAAATTTAGTGTATATTTTATGAAATATATACATAATTCATATTTCTAGATATTTTAGATGGAAAACAACTGTTTGGCTTTATCTAAAAGAAAGAATTGCCCCAAATGGAGTGATTTATGTAGTGTAGGAAAATTGCTCTCAATATTTTATTTCTTGAAGTGGATAGTGGTTAAATAGCTGTTCATTTTATAATTGTTTAAACTGTTCATATCTATATGTTATATTCTTTTCTGGTGGTCCATTATAATTTACAGTGAAAAAGGAGTGAGGGAAAAGATTTTTCCAACCTGAAAATATCTTCTAGAGCAGTGACTGAAATTCCATGGTGATCAGTTAATTATTTCAGTTAATATTTGGCTTCTCCTTTGCGTCTTTACAATGGAACTATTCTCTGGCCAGTAAGACATGAGAACGCAAGCCTTTTAGTGTGATGGGTTTGTCAGATCACCTCTTCTCCATAGCCCAGGTATCTGAGCTAATGTACAAGGGATGTTTCTGAAAGGTGCTAGGATGGTGTGGGGGGAAAAAGGCTTGGAAAGGAAAACAGTAGTGTACATCAGCATCATGGAGAGTCAGGAAACCTCAATAATGGGGCGTCTGGGTGGCACAGTCAGTTGTGTCTGACTTTGGCTCAGGTCATGACCCCGGGGTCCTGAGATTGAGCCCCATGTTGGATTCCCTGCTCAGTGGGGAGTCTGCTTCTCCCTCTCCCTCTGCCCCTCACCCCACTTATACTCTCTCTCTCACAAATAAATAAATAAAACCTTTAACAAAAAAAAGGAAACCTCAATAATGCATATCCATCTCTCTCACTTTGGCAGATTTCAGTAACCAACACAACCTAGCTTGACAGAATTGCTTACCTTTCTTCTCAAATGGTAGTGTGATAACATCTCACTAATTTGACCTAATTAGTTAAAATGCGGTGTTTTAAAAGTATAGTTATTACTTTTTTAAAAAAATTTTTTAAAGATTTTATTTATTTATTAGAATGACAGACAGAAAGCACGAGAGGGAAGAGGGTCAGAGGGAGAAGCAGACTCCCTGCTGAGCAGGGAGCCCGATGTGGGACTCGATCCCTGGACTCCAGGATCATGACCTGAGCTGAAGGCAGTCGCTTAACCAACTGAGCCACCCAGGCGCCCTATAGTTATTACTTTTAAGTGCACCTTTTGCAACATAAAGAAAGCTAATAAATATTTCCTAATTAGGGCTTTTTCAGAACCCTACATCCTCGGATAGAAAAGCCTAAGTTATAGTTAGCAAATGAGTGTTATATAAGGGTATCCTTTAGAAGTGCTCCCAGGAAGTTCATGCTTATAAGTAGCTTTTCCCCCTGTAGTCTCTTTTCCTCATAACGTTTTTAAACCCCAGGCTTGTCCAGCTCACGTAGTTATAGAGAAGAGGAATACATATAAATAGATTTTTAGTTAGTAGTCCACTGTTTTGAATATAAAAGAACCGTGAATTAGATTGTATTACTGCCAATACCTTATTTATTTATGCTGTGTATATGAGAGTTATATGACTGTTAGTAAAATAGTCTTGACAGTCAAACAATTTATTTTTAAAGAAGCCCGGCTAAACTGTTTCTGAGTGTTTGAGAGACAGCGTGTATGTGGGTTTTTTTCCTGAAATTCTTTTGGAAAAACATCCATCTTGTGTTTCTTCTCAAAGATAATAAGAAGGGAAAATGAAGGGGGCGAAATCGGAGGGAGAGATGAGCCATGAGAGACTATGGACTCTGAGAAACAAACTGAGGGTTCTAGAGGGGAGGAGGGTCGGGGGATGGGTTAGCCTGGTGATGGGTATTAAAGAGGGCATGTATTGAATGGAGCACTGGGTGTTATACGCAAACAATGAATCATGGAACACTACGTCAAAATAAATAAATAAATAAATAAGTCCTTACTTATTTGATTTCAATGAATCATGGAACACTACATCAAAATAAATAAATAAATAGGATGTTGTGAATAACCAGACATTGGTTTATTTAGAAAATATACATAGTTTGAAACTTTTCTATTTGAAAATATTCTTGGATTTGTCTGCCTGTTTATTAATTTTTTAGAAGATTCAGAGAGAAGGAAATGATGCAAAAGTGTTAAACACCCTCACTTTCTCTGAGGTGATCAGTTGTTAGAGTAAGAAAAGACTAATAATCAGTCTAAAGAGATGAAAAGTGAAGCGAACCTGGCCTTACTCTTAGGCTAGTCACAAAGGGCTTTGGTCCACGTGATGCTCACCTTTACTCAGTGCTGCTTCCGTTGGTGTTACTGGCACTGGGTGTTGGGCTCTCCTGTGTTCCTTCCTCTCCTAGCCTGGAAAAACAGCCCCAGTTTAATATAGGTCCCTTCATTTACATTATGAATTAGTAATACCTACTGAAAATAATACCGCATTTAAAAATATTTATTAGGAACAATAAAAATATTAACGTTGGGGCACACCTACTGTCTAGAGCCCCAGTGAATTAATCCCTTCCGCCACTGCCCCATGGCCATCCCACATGGAGTTCCACAGCTGAGAAGCAGCTCCAGCCTAAATCTGTGCCTGCAACTTTGGGAATCTGCCTTTGGGATTGTTGTTAATGGTTATGGCAGAATAGACGATGACCAGCCACTGCCGATGTCCCACGGCACACAGGGTAGTTCAAGGGACTGGTTTTGTCCCATTCATCATAGCTGGTGACATTTTCTGTAGACTCCAAATGCTTTTCTAATGCTTGGATTCTGAATGTTGCTCCAACATGAATTTACCTTTAATACCACATAGATCTTCAGGCTTACCTTTGCATCTCAGGATTCCAGAATAGGAACAAAATTCAGATATTAAATCCATTTCTTATTATGATAGTTTTAGGAGCTCTTCGTTGAAACCGCTGTTTGTTCTCTCTGTCCAAAGTGTATTCATTAGTGTTTATTTTTCCTGATGAGTCGTCAAACGTGCCTCCAAGTGTTCTGAAGAGGCTGTCTCTTCCGGTGGACCCTAAATTTACACTGACTTTTTTTTTTTAAAGATTTTATTTATTTTGAGGGGGAGAGCATGAGCAGAGGGAGGGGCGGAGGGAGAAGCTGACTCCCTGCTGAATAGGGAACCCGACATAGCAACCCAGGACCCCTGGGATCATGACCTGAGCCGAAGGCAGACATTTAGCCTACTGAGCCACCCCGGCATCCCTATTTACACTGACTTTTGAACTGTTTGAGGGTGGGGTGCAGATGGCACATGGAAGGCCATGTATCATGGTGGTTTAGAGCTTAAGTCTCTAGAGCTAGACTTCTGAGTTTCAAAGCTGGTCCCCTCACTCATGATCTGTGGGACCTTGGGAAAGGCCTGTTTTTCTTATTTTTAAAAATGGGGATAATATTAGTATCTACATTATATAGGATTATTTTGAAAATTATGTAAGTAAATAAAGTGCTTGGGACAGCACCTGACACATAGTAAGTGCTCAATAAATATTAGCTCTTAGTAATATTACAAACTCACCCCATGATTCAAAAACTATAAGTGCTTAGTGCTGATTACATTTTGGATTGAAGGACTTGAACTCCGGACATAGTTCTGCAAGATGCTGCTCTGTAAACACACCTGCATGTCACATAGAGTTAATTGAACAAGGACTTTGGGCATCCCCTTGCTGGTCTCCCTTGTACTTCCCAGAGTGAGGCGCACACTATTTGAGAAGAGTCATCATCAGTCCTCACGTGTCACCCCCGCAGGCTCATCAGCCTGTGTCCTGAGAATGGGATCCAGACTTCCTGGGTGGGCCTGGCTACTTACCTTTATTTGGAGCCTGATTTCCAACATTGTGTCTGCTGGGGGCTCCCTCTGCTGGTACATCTAGCATGGATGCAAATAAGTGGAATAGTAGCTTTTAAGCAGTTTTAGGCTTTTAGAGATGTTTGTATAAAAAAAAACCCCACACATTTGAGAACTTTTTTTTTTACATGTGAGTGATAGAAATAACATCTCTATTACTCTTTTTTGCCGTTTGCATTATGATTTGGAATATTTTTGGTTTGATTTAGAATGGGGGCTATCATGGCATGCCAAAAAACAGTCATTTCTTCACCATAGTTATCAGGGCCTGATTATTAGGTCTTACATACCAATATATAGTACTAAATATTTTAGAATCCTGTTTTAACAGTCTAAAGAATATCCATGATATGGGGACTTAGTTAACTCTTAAAGTTTCAAAAGGGCCCATTTTCTTTTCTTTTTTTTTTTTTTTAAAGATTTTTATTTATTTATTTGAGAGAGAGAATGAGATAGAGAGCATGAGAGGGGAGAGGGTCAGAGGGAGAAGCAGACTCCCCACCGAGCAGGGAGCCCGATGCGGGACTCGATCCCGGGACTCCAGGATCATGACCCGAGCCGAAGGCAGTCGCCCAACCAACTGAGCCACCCAGGCGCCCCTAAAAGGGCCCATTTTCAAGTGGTGTCATATCCTAGACCCCCTTGGACGTTGTTATGGTGAGGGCTTAGTACGTGTCAGAGAATAGTACCTTAGATTTATTGGCTGATTCATTATTTATTTAGAATTATAATTTATCAATAAAATGTGCCATGATGTCCCTAAAGTTGCATTTTAAAATAACTTTTTGGTTTCTTTGTATTTTTTTTTCACCACTATCTCTTTTCTTCCATCTTTCCTTCCCCCTCTTTGCTGCTAGGATCAAACAGCATAAATCGGGTAACAGCAAATGTGGAAGATGGAGAAAATGAAGGAATGACTAAAATTATTGCACCTTCACCGATAAAAAGGTCAGTCGGTTAACTGAAAGAACACATGACGATATGCTGTCACAAAAATGCTTTTTCCTGTTGGCAAGGTGAAGAATCTTTTTACTTTGATAGTTAATACTTTTGATCAAAATAGTCTGTGAGCCAAAGAATACTTTAAAATGCCAGTGGAGGGGTGCCTGGGTTGCTTAGTCGTTAAGCGTCTGCCTTCGGCTCAGGTCATGATCCCAGGGTCCTGGGATCGAGCCCCACACTGGGCTCCCTGCTCTGCGGGAAGCCTGCTTCTCCCTCTCCCACTCCTCCTGCTTGTGTTCTCCCTCTCTCGCTGTCTCTCACTGTCTGTCAGATAAATAAATTAAAAAAAAAGATTGTCAGTGGAATATAAACAACAGGACCTGCCTCTCTCATTTGAAGGAAATGCTCCTGCTGCTGGCACAGCATGGTGAACTCATAGTCCGCGGTCTGCATTCTTGGCAGCGAAGGGAAAAATTCCACGTGATTGTTAAAATGGCATGATATCATGGACTTACTCAGAGGGACCTGTGACATAAAGTAGATGATATTCATGTTTAATGTACTGTGTTCATCACCGTGGTGCACTGAACTGTGGCCCTGGGAAGAGGGCTTATAGCATTTAGAGGCGCAGGGCTTCTGAAGTCAGTGATTGCATATGTATGAAGAGTTGTCATGGTCCTCTGCATCAATTTTCCCAGCAGCATTCCCCAGCGGAAAGGCTTTCTCTCAATATATGACATGGATTGTTTCCGTGAAAGATCAGCCTTGTTCTCTGCTAAGACACTGTTTTGGCGTCAGTTTTTCCTATCTCCAATTATGTTCGCGGAACAGCATTTGAGAAATACAATGAGCAGCTTTCATCAGCTCACTTTGTCTACAGCGATAGCTCCCCACATCATGGAGAAGTCCAAGCAGTCAGAAATACGTGACCTTGACAGACGCCTTTGACCATCTGCTCCATCTTTTGTTAGTGTCTTCATTCAGCTGGATTGTGGCTACGTGGAGGAATACAGTTTATAATTTCCTAGCAAAAGAATTCTAAGATACGAGGATTCTCAGAGTTGTGGTGTTTTCCCCCAGGTTTTGCTTACATTTTCTTTTGTTTAGTTCAGGGACACTCCCTTTCTGGATTCTCTTTGGGATGCCAGGCTCTTTGCCTTTGTAGACACTTTAGTTGACCGTGCTTGCCTCAGTCAGCCTCACAGCTGTGGATAGAGTGTCCGCTTAATCTGTATGTACAGGGTACGCTTATGGTAAGTCCAACATAAGAACAGTAATCTGCCATGAAATTCAGATCCCAAGCCTTTTTAGAATGTACAGAAGGAGTTCAGTCCCCTTTACAACTGCATTCTTGCTGATAGGACTGATACCTGAAGGGCCACCAGATTTTCCCACTCAAGTTCCAGACGAGAAATGGCGTCAGGAGTGAATGCAATTAATCAGCCACCCGGGATTTCCTTATTCTCTTTCGCCTGCTCTCCCATTTCCCCTTTCATCTCCCTACTGAATTTCTCAGTTTCCCTCTTCGCTTTCCCCTTTTTTCTTTCTGATTTATTAAACACACACACTTTGTACTGTTGTATTAAGTACCTACCGTATTTATCCTTCTCATGTCAAAAGTGAGATTTTACTTTGGGCATTTGATCTTCCAGAGATTATTTAAGTTTAATCAAAATAATGTATTGGTCAAAAAATAAAACCTACCTACTGTATGCTAATACAATGAATTAAGTGCCTATGTCAAATATATAACTTCTAGGTTTATATTGATTTCTGTATGGGTGCAGTAGGATACAAGTTTATTTCCTTTTTTGAAATGACCTTGTCATTTTTTTCCTCTCTTCTTTGTTGGCTGTTATAAAGAATCCTGCTATGACCTGCTATGACCATGTTCAAGGACATTTATATAGAGGATACCTCAAAAAGCCAGGGTTAAATGTGGATTAGACGTTAAGTAACTCTATCTTTTCCTGAGGCTGAGACTCTGGGGATGTGAGAGGTGATACACCTCCCCTCCCTCAGTGGTGGCCCAAGGCTTCTGATGAGTCCTTTCCTCTGGGTCTCCCCTGTGTGTCTAAAACAATTTGTTGAGATTGAATAACAACTCAGTTATATTTACATTCTTAGGGCAGAAAGATGATACTAGGTCAGGAAATAGCGTTTGGAGGTCATTCTGATTTGGAAGGATGAAGCCAAGATACGGCGGAAGCTGGGGGCCGGGAAAGGTCGGTTTGGGTAGCCTGAACTTGTCCACAGCTGACCTACCTGCACAGATTTAGATCCAGAACTGAAAAGAGGGAGCCAGCCTCATGAGCCCTCGTACCCCAGCTTTCCTTCCTTGTCAGCTTTCTTCTTTTCTTGTCTCAACCCTTGCCCTTGCTTCCTGTCCTGCAGGTGGACTCTCTTCAAAGTTTCCTAACAGTGGATGAGCTGGCTTTTGTTGACTTAAAGCAGTAATACCAGAAAAAAAGGTGGAGGGGGGCCCAAAAGTACTCGCTGGAGATGTGAATTGTTTTAGGCAGCCACTTCATATTCTGTTTGGAATGAGTCACGGGTATAAATAAAAACACATTTTAGAACATTTGTTGAACAGTTTCACTGAAGAAGTAAATATGTGAGTTAACTTCCTTTTATTCTCCCGTTAATTTATTTTCCATGTTTTTTCTTTTTTAAATTAAAGCTTTAAGAAAGTAAAGAATGAAAATAGCCCTGATACGCAAGGAGGCAAATCTCACGCACCATGGCAAGAAAACGGCCCCCAGAGGTAAAGAGAATCATTGTTTTTCTAAAGGAGAACAGTAGAAATGGGATTAGTGATTGCAGCTCATTAAATAATGGAATCCAACTGCTTTGTGACTGGGTGTTACCAGCTATGGACAAGACAGTCAGATTCCTAAATCAGCATGACGGAGAACTTTTGAAGTAGAAATCAGCAGGATGTATCCTAACGGGGAAACTTTCTCCTGGAAGACAGGAACGGAAACTATGCATTAAGACACTACCTGGAATGTCGTTATGATGGCTTAGAGTAAAGAGAGTGTGTGTTTGAACTCTAAATGACATATTAATGATAATCCCCTCTATTTTATAGTCCTTAAAAAACTGTACTTGAAAAGTGTATTTGAGGACTAATGATTCTTAGAAGAATTTTATTCACAAAAATATCCATATATTCAGTTTCTCTCTGTCCACAAATACCAAACCAGCAACACACCAGCATTATACCTTACTGGCTTTATAGTCATGGTGATTCCAGGTACGATGACCCAGGGGTTCAAATTCTAACTCCGCCACTTCCTAGCTCCTTCGCTTGGGCTACTCAATTAAACATTCTGTATTTCCACTTTCTTTTCTGTTACATGGGCCCTAATAATTGTACCTCAGTGCTTGTGGTTGATAGGACGATTAGCTAGGATAAGGAATATAAAGCTTTTAGCTCAGTCAGTGCCTGGCATAGGGTCAGTTTGCCATAAATGCAAATTGTTATTATTACCATCATTTGTGTGTTCATTTCTTACCATTGAAGGCCAGTGAGACAGATCTATTCCTGAAAGATAATGACTCTTAACGATTTGACTTGCCAGATCTTACCTCCCTTTTCTTTCAGTAAATCTTGTCAGCAAAGAGAATTGTATGCCCATGATCCAGTATATCCCTGAGAGGGGGACACTTCTGTAGGTGGGGGCTGGGGTGTCTGCTCCTCCAGGGCCTCTGTGGGCATTTTTGATCTCGTTGACCCTTCCCCTTCTACTCCAGTGGACTCTATAACTCTCCCAATGACCGCGTGAAATCCCCGAAGTTCCCCTACACGCGCCGCCGAAACCCCTCCTGTGGGAGCGACGACTCCGTACAGCCAACGAGGAGGAGGTGAGCTCAACATAGGCCCTTGGTTTTTAATTTTCAACAGAAGCTCTGGGTCCCGGTCACATTTTTGTCACAACTTATTCTCATAATGTCAAGACTGTCCTCCCAAGAATAACAGAAAGATTATGGTTTTTGTTTTTGTTTTTGTTTTTGAGATAAAATGAGCTAGGGATCCTGAAGCATTTCTCTTTAAACAGCCCAGGTTTTGGAGAATAATTTCATAAAGTACTGGTAGGAAACTTGCTTTCTGTACAGTAATTAAGACTGATAAGTTGAAAAATACACGCTATGTTATCTATTTTAACAATATGTATTATATAGTATGTATAATATGTTATATATAATATATATTATGTTAGTGATATAATTTAATAATATATTAGTGTTATATTTTTATGTATCAAAGATATTAAATGCTCTGACCTGAGAAGACACAATTACGTTTATAGGTAAATCTTAGCTGAGGCTTAGTATCCTGTTCTCCAGACTGATGTTGTTGCATACACTTGAGTAAAACTCCTTTCAAAACACAGGGAAAATGGATCCTGTTGCATTTTACCCAGCAGGTCAGGTTGTTTTTGTGATTATATTTGCATGTACTTAATTTTTTTTTTTTAAAAAGTCCATATCTAGAAGTTTTGGACTCTCTGAAAAGCACTCTGGGCAATGTGACAGGTCCAAGAGAAGAAGACCTAGAAATGACCAGTGAAATTCATTTCATTCCTACTTCACAGACACTGTGTTTTACTTTGAGTACCTACATAATGGTATTTTGTGACTTTTATAAGTAAGAGAAGTTCATGTCATGTTCTCATAACCATCAAGATCACTGTGGATCAGGGAAACAAAAGCCCTTCTTTCTTCTCTGCCCTTATTGATACTTACTTGCTGGTCCATCCCTGGTTCATTTCCTTTGGCTTCTGCATTTCCCAGAGTCTTGTTCCCCAGCTTTCTCAAACCAGGTCCAGCTTCACCGAAATCCTTTGATTGTTAAGGAGACAGGGGTCAACAACACCTTCACCTAGTAGGTCTGGAAAGGGGGAGCTAAATCATGACCACCAGTGATTAGATAGAAAAAGGGATAATAGTTGACATTTATTATGTTCCAAGGACTGAGCAAAATTGCTTGCTATATATTATCTGATCCTCATAATAACCCTCTGGAAAATGGCATATATATCCCTCAGTCACTAGGCATTTCCAGCAGAGAGGGATTAAGGCAGGGAATTGCATGCAAGTTTGAGTAGCATTGAAGGAACTAAAGGCAGGGAGGTGTACCCTGAGATCTGGGTGCTCTACTGGCCCTGGACTAGCAGGATCAAAGCTATTTCTGCCTTGGAGCTGGCCTTCCTGAATCCATGCTTGCTGCCGACGTGGCTGTGGGCACCATCACTGTCGCAAATACTCTTGCTGCCACCGCCAGAGGGACCACCACCGTAGCTGATGCTGTGGGGCTCCTACTTCTCAGGAGAGCAAGACTGAATGCCACGGGTGTGTCAGAAGCAAAACTGGTCCCCTTCTCTCCTGCCTTCACATCTCAGCTGAGCACCTCTCTGAGTGGAACCCAGCTGGCAAAGGAGTCTGAGAAAATGTAGTTTTCAGGCTTCCAGTCTTGACAAAACAGGGGAGATTATAGGTGGGTTGGGATGGGGCTGCGTACCAGTGGAAGTTACTTGGCCTAGATGAGAAAACAGAGGCTAGGGGGCTGCAGGTAACTGTCCTTTGTGATTTGGATCCAGATCTGTTCATCTGTAAAAGGCAGGGATAATAAATCATCATTTAAATATAGAGCAGGGGGAAAGATTTCCTGCCCTCCCTATTAAGGATTCGTTCGACTTGGACAGCACTTAAAACCCAGGCAATACCGCAGGGAAATACTTTAAAGTGCATTTGTATGTGTATGTGTGTTGAGGGGGCATTGGGTAGTGGGAATCACTAAATATTTTAAGAATTTGGCACTGCATGATTATTGTTAAATAGGTTTTTATAGTTTTTCATCCTTCATTACTAGTGTACTTTGACAGCATTCCCTAAATAATATAATTGCACATGTCGAGCAGATGGTCATTTTGATTTTAATATACTTGGAAATGAATTTATCAAGTTTTGCTAAAATATACCAAAATTTACATTAGTTTTTTCCCCAAACTAATTGCTTGAAATAGTTTGGAGCGTATACATTCTGAAATCTAGACTTCATGCCTTCTATATTGAGATACATATTTTTGTGTTGGCTTTCTGTGAAATACAGATGAGTAATTGTGGTGAGTGGATACAGGATCCTTTCTTTGGCACAGTCCAGGGGAAAGACTGTTTTGATTTATAGGGAAGAGAATCTTTTTGTCTGAGTAGCCGTAGAGCCTTCTGTCTGGTTATGTGTACCACTTGAAAGGTCTTTTATTGGGCATGAGTGTTTTGAGGAGACTAGCCATTGCTACATGCTCGCAAAGAAGAGCTAAAGCTCGTTCTTCATTCCTTTCTACTGTCAATGCCCTCTGAATGTCCCTGTCCTTGTCAGTCTTGCTTTATCTTCACAGATATTTACCTTGCCCCCGAGCACAAATCCCTGCATGGCTAGAGTAACTCTGACATTTAAAACAGATTTGTCAACACCATGAAAGAATCTCAAGGACTTAAATTTAATAATAGGAAATTCTATTTTGTAATGGATGCCAGAATAACATGTTTTGCAAAAGATAACAAAATTTTATATTTTGCCAGTTGTTTGTCATTAGATGGGTACATCTTTCAAATTCTGGCTGAGTTTAGAACACTGGTCCTTAACCTTTTTGGGTGACAGAACTCTGAGAATCTGATGAAAGGTTGGATCATTCCTTAGGGGGGAAAGTATATAATTAAATAAACATACACACTTTCATATAATTTCATGGTTCATGGAGACCCTGAAGCCTGCTTGTTTTAAACATTCCTGTTCTAGAAAAAGCCAGCCAGCCTACTTTCTGATTGTACAGTTTATTTTCACTCCTACCCATCTTTACACTCAGAAATGTCTATTGAGTGCCTACTTTATGCAGGCCCTGTGTTAAACAGCACTAGAGAAAGTCCCTGCCCTTTGGGAGTTTACAGTTTGTTGGGGAAGAAATACATGAATCATACAAACGCATGTGCACTTATGACTTTTATATATTCTTGGAGAGAGTTATGTGGTGCTTAGGGGAATTAAAAAAAAACTTTATTGAAACCTAACATGCATACAGAAAAGTACACGTGTCCTAAGAATAACTGCTTGATAACTTTTACCATACAAATACCTGTATTACCAGCACCATGATGGGAAGTTTTGCCGCATTGCTGAGTCAAGGAGGTCAGGGAAAGGTTCTCAGAGGCTAGATGCTTGAGCTGGAATTTGAGACAAGAACAGGCAAAGAGAGGTGAAGGAGCTAGCAAGTGCAGAGGCCTTAGGGGGGAAGGGAGTGGGGAATAAATGAGTCCAGAGAGAAACACCTCATAGGACACCTGGGGATTTGGGTTGTTAGGCCCAGTTGTTTTTAGAAGGGCGGTGATAACAAGATCACGTTTGTACTCTGTAAAGATGAGCCTTACTGTCCTGTGGAGAAAAGGTTGAAGAGAGCAGTAGGGGAAAGAGAGAGCCAGCCAGCAGACTACCATGCGAGTCCTGGCAAAGGCTAATGGGAGCTCGGGCCAAGGTGGTGATGTGGAGATTTAAGGAAGTGGATATTTTGAGACCTGTTGGCAGGTAAAATCAATAGGGCTGGGAGGTTTGATATGACAGGTGAAGGAGTAACTGATGTCAAGAATGAAAGCCAGGCTTGAAGTGTGATGCACTGAAATAATAATCACTGGGACGTTATAAGCTTGAAAGAGATGATTGTGAGTGGTTTTTGATAGATTGCATTTGTGGAATCTTTGAGAAGTCCAAGTGCAGGATCCACATGGATTGTTGGATATAAGTCTGGAGATAGATTGGCTATTGGCTAAAATTTAAATTTCTTAAAGATGTAAATTGAAATATGAAACAGAGATGAGACTCTCTAGGTAGACAGCAGAGATAGAATGCAAAGACCAAGCCAATGACAGAGCTGGGAGAAACTCCAGCGTTTATTTGGCTTGGTTGAAGAGAATTACGTTCAGAGGAAATTACTTTTAGAGAAAAGAGACAGAGACATTTTGGCCACAGGAAAAATCTAGAGTGAAAATCTGCTTATGAAAGAGCTCCCTTTCTTCTTCATTCCCAGAACACTAGAAGCCAGATATGTATCTCCCAAGCATGAGATCAGAGAATCTCACTGTAAGAAAGACAGATATAAGAGTAAGACATACAGATACCAACTTTCAAAGTATCCACCAGTGAAATAGTTGAGACTGCCCACATCACTTTGCTCCACATTGCAGTGAAGCCATCAGTTAACATTCTTTGCACCATCCAGAGGGTTTCAGTCCTTTTAGTGCCTAATTCTTAAATATGAAGAGAGAGCCGTAATCACTTGGCATTTGACGATAGCTTCTGTTTGGACAGACAGAGACTGAAACAGACAATGAGCAGTGGGTGTGTGTGCATGTGTGTACTCACAGGAAATAGAGACTATAAGAAAAATGTCTTAAAGGTATAATTATCATTTTTTAAAAAAGATTTTATTTTTTTATTTTTTGAAAAGATTTTATTTATTTATTTGACAGAGAGAGACACAGCGAGAGAGGGAACACAAGCAGGGGGAGTGGGAGAGGGAGAAGCAGGCTTCCTGCAGAGCAGGGAGCCCAATGCGGGGCTCGATCCCAGGACTCTGGGATCATGATCTGAGCCGAAGGCAGATGTTTAATGACTGAGCCAGCCAGACGCCCCTAAAAAAGACTATTTCTTTGAGAGAGCAAGAGAGCACGTGAGAGCACGAGCTGGGGGGAGGGGCAGAGGGAGAGGGGGAAGCAGACTCCCTGCTGAGCAGGGAACCCCATGCAGGGCTCAATCCCAGGACTCTGGGATCATGACCTGAGCCGGAGGCAGATGCTTAACTGACTGAGCCACCCAGGCGCTCCCAAAGTATAATTATCTTGAGAAAAAAATTTGATATCAAAAGAGAAGAACAAGTAGGAATTCTTAGACTTCAAATTCCTGTAGCAGAATTTAAAATAATTAGTAGAAGGTTTGGAAGATAAAGTTAAGGAAATCATCCCCAAAGTAGAACAAAAATAAAACAGATATATGGAACATAAGGATAAACAATTATCAAGCCTGGATATCAAACATTTGAGTAGTGAAATTTCCAAGGAAAAAAAAATGCAGAAGAGGAAACTGTTAAAGAAGTAGTACAAGAAAATATGCCAAACTGAATGATCAAACGTTATAGAGAAAAGCTATGGAGCATTTGGTGTAATAGACTGGAAAATTAGATCCAGACCAAGATCCAATATCATTAAATTTCAGAACATTATAGGTTAAGAGAGAATTTTTAAAACTTCCAAGAAGGGAGGAATATGAGAGAGAAAAAGTTCATGCACAAATGTTGACAAATCAGGATGGTGGCATTGGGCTCCTTAACAGCAATGTCAGAGAAAGAAAGTAAGCATTGCCTTCAAAACGCTGAGGGGAGATTCTTTTCAATTTCGGATTCCAAGCCCAGAAAACTATAATTACGTGTGTCAAAGGTATTTTGAGAAATTCCAGCTCTCAAAAGAAAAGGTACCTGCCATGCAGACTTTCTCTGTTAACAACTGGAAGATGCGTTCCTCCAAAACCAAGGCAAGCAGTCATGAGAACTGGAAATATGGGATTCATCTTACAAAGAAGCAGAAGGAATTCCCTAGATCATGGTGAAGGGAGTAATCAAAGTGACATTTGTACAGCAGTACTAGGGAACAGATTATCTAGATGTGAGCAGGAGGGCACAGGGCTCCAGGGAAGATGTTAGCGGAACTTAACCTAATTATTCACCCATCTCAGGAGGATTTTTGCAGCTCTCAGAGTTTTGATGAAGAATTAGTGATAAAACAAGGAAAACTAAGCAACCTATAGGTACATAGAAAACTAGGCAATTATTATCTTTAAGAAAATTGTAAAACCTATACAAGAATAGAATTGTATTCCTTCAACACTGTAGAGATCATCTGTGAACAATATATAATTATATTTATACCAGGTAAAAATTATTGAAAAATTTGGTGTAAGGACAGAGACCTATCAACGTTATGTTGTTTGATGTAAGTATGTTTGTGAAGTGGGGGAATGTATGTCGTGATGATGGCATGAAAGAGCCATGTCTGCCCAACCAGTGTGAAGGCACATATGATAAAGTGTAAAGAAACAGAGACAAGGGGCTTGGGCACCTCTCAAGAAGTTTGGTGCTTTGAAAGAGAGAGGAGAGACTGGGAAAAAAATGAAGGGGGATATGGAGTCAAGCAGACGTGTGTGTGTTTATTTTTTTTTTTTAAGATTTTATCAATTTATTTGAGAGTGAGAGAGCACAAGCGGTGGGGAGGGGCAAAGGGAGAGGGAGAAGCAGGCTCTCTGCAGCCCATGCAGGGCTCGATGCCAGGACCCCGAGATCATGACCTGAGGCAAAGGCAGACGTTTAACTGACTGAGCCACCCAGGCGCCCCGTACATGCGTGTATTTAAATAGTAGATACTTGATAACGTGAAAAGCTGGTAAGAGAATTTTCCATATGGACAAGATGAATATATCTGAGAGGTAGGAGGGTAGTTACTGAAAGTCATCGAGAAGATAAGAGGTGATGGGACCCAGACAACACAGGTGGAGGGACTAACCTTAGTTGTAAGGACAGATCTGTAAATAACACAGGAGTTGTAGGCAAGTGCTATTTTTGGTAACAGGAAGATGAAAAAGTTGCCATCTGATGGCTACTTTTTCTTTGGAAGGAGAGAACAAAGTCCGCTGCTGATGCAGAGGGACGGGTTTATCAGAGGGTTGCAAGGTAAAAAGAATTTGAAACTGCTTTGCAGAGAGAGAGAGAGAGTACTTAGATCAGAGAAAGGTGGGGAGATGTTGTGGATTCAGGGAGTGGGGGGAAAGTTTGTGAACATGAGTTTGTAGTATAACTGTGTCCTTCTGTTGTAACTCCCTCCAGCACCAGTCAGCCAGCTGTTGAAGGCTGGCTCAGAAAACCTGGATATTTTGATTTACCCATACGTGGGATCTTGCCAGAAATACTGAACCAAAAACAGAGAATTGGAGGAAGTTTTGAGTACTGGCATACATGTTATCAAAATGATGGAAAACTCAGTGGAGTCAGGGAGGAAATGAAGAAAGGCCAAGAGGAGCAGATGGGAAGTAGCAAGGTTGATGAACAAATAGTTCTATTGAGGTCAAAGAAAGTAGAAGGGAAGTCATGAAAATGAGCAATGATAATTAGAGCTAACATTTATTGGTTGCTTCAGTAAGCCAGGTCCTACTCTGTGCATTTTAAATGTATTCATTTTATTCTCATAACAACCCTTTGTGGGAGGTTCCATGAAAACTGAGGCACTTAGTAGAGAAGTAGTTTGTTGGAATCACCTTATTGGCGGAGGAGATGGGACCCACCTTCAGGTTGTCTGGCTCCAGATCCGCATGTTTAACCAGGATGCCCCATCAGAGCTGCTCAGGAGTGTAAATAGGAAGGGGAGGAGATTGTGGCCAGAGACCAAAGTGTTTGGAGGTGGTTACAGATGAGAAAGTCCAAGTGTGGCCATGATGTGGGCTGCTGAGTTATTGTGAAGAGGTTATTAGAGAAATGGTCAGGGGCCTTGGAGGCCAGGGTGTTGGAAAGGGCATGTGAGTGAGAGCTGATGTCAGTCAGATTATGGCAGAACTGGACTCGTCAGATTATAGATGTAGAAACTGCAGACAGTCCCATCTTTCATACTTCACAGACATGCTGTGCATTGTTGTTGGTAGACTGCAGCCTCCTTGAGGTTGCTGGCTTTTTGAGGCTGGTTGGTGATATGTTCTACTTCTGGAATTGGGCATATTGTGTGATTTAAAAATGAACGAATACAAAACAGATACACGTGAACTGAAGTGAAACTCATTTTGCTGTGCTTTCTTTAGCCAATGGATAATTTTCTATTTTTTTTAATATCTTCATTTATTTGTTTTCTATAGGAAAGCCCATAACAGTGGTGAAGACTCAGATCTAAAGCAAAGGAGGAGGTAAAAACAAAAATGGCAGGAGGGACAGGGAGAGGGAGGAAGGATTAGCATTACTCAGAGTGGAAGCCAGAGTGGGGGTTGTTGTTAGTGATTCTTTTGAGGTCATTATAGAAAAATTAACTTGGAGATATCAGCTTTGGCTTCAGTTGGTTCTCAGTTTTCCATTCTGTAGCATCCTTAGCAATTTCTTTTTTTCTGCTTTTTTGTATTACACAGGAGCTATCTTGGTTATCTATTGCTACCTTAAAATCACCCCAAAACTTAGTGGCTTAAAGCCACAACGACCATATATATGTTGTATGATTCTGTTGATTAAACAAGTTAGTTTTGCTAGTCTCATACGAAGCTGCAGTCAGAGGGCAGTGGGGGCTGGAATATTCAAGAGGCCTTTCTCTCTCCTGTTTGATGTCTTGGCAAAATGGTGGGAGGCCTGAGGCTTCTCTCTCTCCATGGCCTTTCTACCTGGCTGGCCTCGGCTTCTTGAGATGGCTCCAGGAGGAAGCAGGAGCTACTCACTCTGTGAAGAGACAGACAGTCCAGGAACTGGCAGAGAGTAGCCCTTCCACATCATTCTGTTGATAAAGTCAGTCACAGGACCAGTGCTAATTCCAGGGGAGGGGAAATAAGCTCTACCTCCGTTGATATGGGCCGGGGGTGTGACAGTACTTTGTGTTCATATTTAGTCCACTTCAGGGGCTTAGGGCTTTGCCGTGGCAGAGTTCTGTTGGAAATGCTTGATTTCATGGTCTTTTTGGGGAGTAGGGTGACATTTGCCCTAATCTACTTTCACGTGTCGGTAGACTCATTCAGATGTCTGACTGAACTGGGGAGCACTGACTGAGGGAGGGATAATAATAGCTACTCATGTTTGGATTAGTCATTTTATTGCAAAATTCATTCTGAAGAACCAACATGAACCTTTCTGAAATTTTTTATTTGTCATAAATGTGGGTTTTTTTTTTTCTTTTGTTCTTCTCATTTTATCTTCAGGTCACGCTCACGCTGTAACACGAGCAGTGGGAGTGAATCAGAAAATTCTAATAGAGAACACCGGAAAAAGAGAAACAGGTAATATTTGATACTGTAGTTATCTGGAACTCCAAAATCAGAGGTTGCTGGTGGTGGTAGAAGCTGTGCATCTATTTCTTTTTCTTTTTTCTTTTCTTTTCAAGATTTATTTATTTGACAGAGAGAGAGAGGGGGAGAGCACAAGCAGGGGGAGGGTCATAGGGAGAGGGAGAAGCAGGCTCCCTGCTGAGAAGAGAGCCCCATGCGGAGCTCGATCCCAGGACCCTGGGATCATGACTTGACCTGAAGACAGACGCTTAACGACTGAGCCACCCAGGCACCCCTTTTTCTCATCTGTGTTTAAGAAGGAATCTGGCACTGTTTTGAAGCACTGTTTTAGGAAACTGCAGCTCTTTGAACTGAGTTTCTTATCTTTATAATAAGATGATTAAATAAGTTGATGATGAGGGTCCCTTCTTGTTAATTAAAAAAAAAAATCTATATTTAGGTACAACGTGTAGTGAATTTGTCTAAGGATGGTAAGAAATGTGACCATTTCTAGAGGTATTTCTCCCTGAAGTATCTTTTAACGTGACATTACTGTCTTTTGTCCAGCCAAAACTGAGAGACTCCTTATTTCAAAAATTTCATAGTCTCAGCCTCATATGTGTACATGAACATAATGTGTTTATATTCATGTCAGGCACATACAGTTAGATGGATAAATGCAGGTAGTTCATATCTTTAAGACTCATTTTTTAAGGCTTATTCTTAATTGTTGGGTAATAATATCATTTGACATGTAATCCATATTCATGATGACTTAATGCTTTAATCAGTTCTCTCTGGTCCCAACATATTTATTTAAAAACGAGTGCTCACTTCGTGAAAGAGCACCATGTTGGGAGTGAGAGGGATTGGGTTGCTGGTCGTCCCGGTTTCTAACCCAGTGGTTCTCAACGGGGGGCAATTTTGTCTGCCTCTCTACTCTCAGAGGATGTTGGCCATGTTTTGAGACACTTTTGATTGTCACAATTGGGTAGGGGGACCACTGTTGGCCAGGGGTGCTGCTAAATATCCTGCAATGCACAGGACAGCCCTCTCCCCACCCAAGAAGTATCTGGTCCAAAAGATGTCAGTTGTGGCACTGCTGAGAAACCTGTTCCCAGTGTGATGTGGAGTGCTGGCCTCCTTGCTTTGTATTTCTGGGTCGTATTTTTTCCTTCTGTAAAGTGAGGTAGTCTGATGAGATAATCTCCAAGGTCCTTCTTCAGTACTTAGAGCCCTTGTGCTTGGCACACATTGAATTGGCTTGCCTAACAATAAAGCCTGTGTACTAATAGCCCAGACAGCATTGCAAGAGTGGGTCATTTTCTTAGGAAAGCTTTCTCTGTGGAGCCTTCTTAGGGGCTGGAGTCACACTAGGTAGAGGTGAGATCTCAATGTGTTAGGACACCTTTCCCAAGGAAATGATGATAGTTTCTTCATTTGTCAAAACCCAGGTGTGGAGGGTAGCTTTCCCTGAGGTATCCTCTTCCTGCTGTAAAATTCAGTATCTGCATAAACCATACAAAACAAAGCAAAAAACAAATAACAAATTTTCCTCCTATTTGTACTTACAGATCAAGCCAGTATCTTAAGACATCTGTTTCTGTTTTGCTTGTTGTATTCCAAGTTGTGCTCATAGATGCTCCTAGTCTCAACTTCTCAGAAGGTGGCCTGTTTAAAAACATTGTCTTTTGGGGCCAAATGTGCTCATGGTGCCATTTGCTGTTATTATGAAACACCGTTTAAAGGTGGCCAACAAATCCTTAAATCGCCTGTTTCTGATCCAG
Organism: Callorhinus ursinus; assembly: GCF_003265705.2. NCBI lineage: Eukaryota > Metazoa > Chordata > Mammalia > Carnivora > Otariidae > Callorhinus > Callorhinus ursinus. Next base: position 26,632,725 of record NW_027397065.1, on the reverse strand, counting down.
TTGCACGAGCTTTAATATTCCTCATGGGTGTTTTCTCCCTCACCAGTTTCTCCCTTTGCCCTCCCTAAAGGATTTTGTAGATTGGCTTTCTTTATAGGGTCTTAGTGGTGTGTTTGAGAATGACGGTGGTTCTGAATGTTGGTTGACATGCCAATGTACTTTGTAAGGCTATTAATGAGAAATTGCTTTCAAAACACACTCTGACCCAAAGGCCTTCAGACTCATTATTTTACCTGTAGAAATACTGCCCGAAGGTTACATAAGTTGCCTGTGTTTATAGAAGATGAGGTCTAGGGTCTATCTCTCGGGGGCATAGCAAAAACTGGGCAGAGGGAAAAATATATCTTCCATTACCATTCTCCACTCCTGAAAATTCTGGTGCAGAGGTGACTGTGCAGGGAAGGAGGGGGGCAGACACATTATACTGTCTCTGGGCGCTGCTTCCTCATTATGTTCTGTTTCTGCTAACCCCTTCTTTCCATTATTAGCCTTTTAGATTTTGCCAGAGCCCATTCATTCCACATCAGAGATCTGAATATTTAAACTGCAGCCCTTCTGACAGTCCCAATATGTCTTCTGTCTGTGACGAAGGGTTGTCTCCTCCTGTCTGACTTCCAGCTTGTTCAAAAAACTCCTTTTTTGGGGAGAGGATGAATCTCTTCAGCCTCATCCCGCCTTACCTTGGCCAGCAGTGTGACACAGCCAAGCTCTCAGCAGCATCCTTTGTGCTTTTATGAAAGGAACCTGGTAACCCTAGAATGGGGCAAACTGAACCCTGAACATGCTGATGTTCTACTTCCTGCCAGCCAAGTCTCTAAATTCAGTCCGAATACTTCATTACCTTTGAAACCAGAGCCTGCACTTGATACACGCTGCCTTCCTGTCCCCCTGTGGGAACCGAAGCCTGGGGCAGTGGGGAAAAGACTGTGCAGATTTGCTTTTTGAACATTTTGCAGTCTCTTGTATGTCCAGTAGAACTCTGGACAGACTCAGATTTACTTTTTTGGAGATTGTGTGTGGTCTTTGTAGTCTTTGGGGTGTTGTTCCCTCTGTCATTCCTTTTTGCTGGAATTTTTTTTTTTTTTTTTTTTTACAAGGATAGTTTAGATTTTATTTATTTTTGTGAGAGAGAGAGAGTGAGCATGAGCTGGGTGATGGGGCAGAGGGAGAAGCAGATTCCCCCCTGAGCAGGGAGCCTGACTTTGGATTCTATCCCAGGACCTGGGATCCTGACCTGAGTTGAAGGCAGACGCGTAACCAACTGAGCCACCCAGGCGCCCGTGTGTGTGTGTGTGTGTGTGTGTGAGACACATAAGGAAGTCTTACCTGTTAGGTTTGAGGCCACTCTGGAAATATTGGGTTTGGTTTTTTGTTTTGTTTTTCCACAATGTCTACCTGTTGGATCTTAAGCCCCTTCACTGTTCTGGCAGATAACAACGTAAACATCTCTTATTTTGTCTGAGGAGAAACACAAGTGAATGCAACAATGTTTACAAGTCAACTTTACCCAAAGCAGTAGCTGTGTGGCTTTTCACAACCATTAAAAGTAAATAATAGTAACTCATACCAACACTGGGAGGCTAATATTAGGAACAAGGATTGCTGTTTAAACCAATTCCGATTTTAGAAAAGTGTAGCTGCGGGTAAGCAGGTCCGCTGTCCCTTTTGGGTCCAGAGCTGCGGAGGCCAGACGCGCAACGGTCCTCTTGTCGGTTGTGTGTTCACGCCTGTGTTTCGTTCCACACGGTTCCCTACGGCACCAGGAGCCTCGGCTTCCTCCTTGATCTGCCGGGTTGTTGATGTCGTTCTTTACGCCTTTCCGTCTTAGTTGTTTTCCCTTTACTATTTTTATAACCTGGACGAGTATCCTACAGTTTTCTAGGTTTTGAGGTTTGAGAAGACAGTTTGTTACTCCTTTTTTTTTATACCGAGCTGGACGTTGGGGCACTGTCTGTTGTTGGGATCCTGATGTCGTCTAAGAGGACGAAGGCTTATTTTCCCCTTAGTGCCCCTGCTTCTGTCGTCATCTCCATCCCTTCCTCTCACATTATTTTTCCTCACTTAGTTCCTTCCTTTTTCTTTCCTTAGCTTTTCTCTACTCTGTCTTCCTTTCTCTTGTCTTCTCTGAGTTCTGCCTCCGCTTAGGAGCCAGGGAAGCATCAGAAAACACCCCCGAGAGTGTGGACCGGGGCCTTGGTTCTGTCCTGTCTTGGTACTTGACCTTAGGCAACTCTTGGAACCACTTTGAACCTGAGTTTGCTCATCTCTGGGGTGGGGTGTACACTCCTGTCTGTTACCGCGGGGGGCACAGCAAAGATGGCTTGAAACTGAGAAAGGGAGAGCACTTGACAGTGCAGCCACATGGTCTGATATTTGGCCTTGAAATCAGGCTCTTCTTGGCCTGTTCCCCTCCCTTCCACACTTTTTCCAGCTTTCCCCACTTTTCTTTAGTCCTGCCTTCCTCGCTCCCGCCTCCCCTACCTCTGCACACATGGTTCTTTTCAGATCAGGCCTTCTTAGTCTCCGATTCATCAGTAGGCTTTAGGGATCTCATGAAATTGTATTTAAAATTCTGTGTGTTTCCAGGTGTGCAGTTTTCTGATGATAGGGTCTAAAGCCTTAGTCTGATTCTTGAGGGGGGCATCTTTGTGACCCCCAAACATTTATCAAGGGATCATTATGACCAAAATAGTGAAGGATAGATTGATACCGGGAAATGAAACTGATATTTCAATTCACTGGTAGGATTAACAACTAAAATGCTTCAGTTTTCTTTAGAGATTACTTCCTTTGCTCTACTGATTTGTGAAATAATTGGTTCAACTAAATTCATCAAGTTGGGAACCTACCAAGTACAAGGCAGTATGAAGAAGCTAATGATCTATAGGAATATTAGATTATATCCATTTTCACTAGTTAGAATTTTTATTCTTACACCTGAGATCAGAAGGCTCAGCCCCCTGTCTCTGTAGGTCTGAGCCTATGAGCCTTGCTCAGGACTTGCCCAGGATGTACGCTGAAGGAGAACCAAGGGAGTAGACTTCTCAGAGTGAAACCTTTCACAAGCTGAGATTTCCCTTAAAATACCTTGGGCTTAATAAAATATCCTTTACATTCAAAGAAACCAATCTGCAAGATATCCTTTGTGCTATTGATGGAAACAGGCAGTCAGTCCTTTGAGCATTCGTTCACTGGGGAGAATCTGTGGATTACTTAGTCATTAGCTTTGATGTGTTGCTAGGCTTTTAGGATTTTGAGGTGGGAGATTTGGAGGGGATTGGGGGCAGTGATGGAGCAGTTGTCTGGTGTGTTTTGCATAAGCATAAAGGTGGAAGTAACTCTGGAGCCTGGAGAGGATTAGAAGAGCAAGAGAAATGAGAAGCTACAGGCAAGAGCAGGACCAGGGTAAACTGGCAAGAGAGGACCACTTGGGCCTTTCCCTACTTTTATCCTGGGGCATGTGCATCATCAACACGCAAGTCATATATGTGAGGGGGTGTGTGTGTCTGTCTGTGTGTGTGTGCGCACGCCAGCAGGACGGAGCCCAGAGCAAAGAAGAAGGGAGCCTGCGTTATGAATTTGACCCCACTTGGAAGAGTTGTGCGGCGAGCGGTGAGCTTCTGGTTACTCTACCTTCTGAATCTTAGTTTTTCCCACCCGCAGAGTGGAATAACACCGGTTCTGCCTCCCTCAAGAGAGGCTTGTAGGGATCCGGGAGGTAATGGATGTGCTTTGAAAAGTAGAAAGGGCGTTGCATCAGCAGATGCTATTAGATTAGTGAGAACGTTCAGCGCTGCTTAGTTTTATCTGAAGTCCCTGATACATCTGTAAAATGGGCCCAGCTCCCTTTAACAAAAAAGTCAGTGTTTCTAACAAATTCATTCTACCACAAGTGTTGTTAGAGTTTCTTCTTGCCTTTTAGATGTCTTTAGAATCTGCATCTGAGTAACGGGTTAAAATGGTTTTAAATACTAAATACATTGCACTAAGTCTTTTATGTTATTGTTTAAAGAAAAGAAAGGAAGACAAAAGCTCTCTTCTGTGGCACTGCAACTAATAGGGATGATACATCTGAATAGGGCAAATCTAGAAGATGAAGATTTTGGTAGGGTTTTCTGGTTGTTAGAGTCATCAAAAAAAAAAAAAAAGAAGAAGAAGAAGAACTTATTATCCTTGTGTCCAAGGAAAAGGATGAGTTTTGAATGGTAGCAAGCTTAAATCAGTGGGTACTTTTTCCTCATTGCCTAAAAATAGGTCTCCTTGTAAGGATTCCCTATTGCCCTGTCCCTGATCTAAGCAGGGGCTGCAAACAAGGCAAAAATGGTGGGTCTGGAGAGGGCAGTTCATGCAAAGCCAGTAAAAACAGACAATGTTCACCATGGTGCAGATTGCAAGAGTTACTGATTTCTACTTCAATAAGTCATATCAAGATTTAGGTATTTGATATGGATGATTTAGGGCTTCCAAAGCATAATCAGAGTTGACAGAGATGACTCTAGTAGTACAAAGCTGTAGCAACTGAGGAATCCTGTCAGATTACTGAGCCCTTGAGGGTGAAGAAGGTTACAAAAATTATGAAAACAGAAAGAGTTTGAAAGGGAAATTGCACCAAAGGCAGCCCGTTTTTGTAGGGAAGGCATAAGGAATAAGTGGAAGAGACAGAAACACCTTTAAGGGCAAATAAGAATAATTTATTGATGGCGGGGGTAGGTTGGGAAAAGCAAATGAATTTTTTGCTTGCTGGTCTTCAGGGAGACTGTTGACAGATGCCTGGAACCAACGTAAATTTCCCCAGGGAAGAAAAATTACTGAAAAAATAGATGAAGATTGGTTTATAGCAGGTGATCCAGAAATGAATAAGTTGATGAGAAACACAAGTCCACAATCACTTGGGACCCGCAGGCTTAATATTAGCGATGGAGTAGCCCATATGAAGCAATTGTCTGGACAGTTGTGCTATTGCTGAAGAAGAGAGGTTGGTTTCGACATGTCTGACTGGCTTGGAAGTAAAACACAAATAGAGAAAACATAGAGTTTGAAAGCTACAAAGGATCTTTGCAGTAATTTGGTAGATGAAGAGACAGACTTGACCAAAGATAAACAATTTGCCCAGAGCTGGGATGGGAGGCAGAGCTCAGGAGCACCGTGCATTGCTCATGTCATCTTGAAGCTTCATGATGCATTTGTTCCATGGGCTTTCTCAGGTTCAGCATTAAACGTGGTCTTTATCCCAGTGAACAAGAAGTGAATTAAGAACTGGTATAAAGGAAGGTTCTATTAGGAGCAGAACTGCCCAGGTAAAGGTAGAGGGCCAAGTGAGACCCGTGGGGTTTGGTAACATGAGGAATTTCATAGAAGAGGCGGAACTGTAATTGGGAAGTAAGAAAGAAGAGACTAGGGATAGTCATTATCTTCATTATTGTTATCAAGTGATTATATGACATTTCATCTTCAAAACGTTTTGCAGACTTTAAGTGTCAAGTGCAGTCATAATCTAAATTGCACAGATCATCTAGAAAAGTAGGGTGTTGAAGTTTGGTGAAACAGGCAGGAAATGTTTAGAATTCTCTTATTCTGAAACATTGCTAGAGTATGCTTTATTCTAAAGCAATGGTCTCCCTTATATATTAATTAAAAAATAGAAGCCTTGTTATGATGTCTTCCTAACCCAGCTGTTCACTCTCCTTACTTGTGGGTGAGGAAATGGACAAAATATGGGAAATGTAGTTCTTACCTTGAAGAGTGCATGAAAGAAACACTTAGCGTTTTTGAGGTTTACTTTTAAATGCAGCCTTTGAAAATTAATACATCCCAGTGTAATCGATGGTAGATGCTTTTTTTCCCTCTTGAGAGTCTCATGTGTACTGTCCTATAAGAGCACATTTTGACGTTTTAAAAAGTATTGTGTTGATACAATGCTTGTAGTGTTTTTATTCTTCAAAATGTAAATGTCTACATCAAAATTAAAATATAGCAGGAGAGGAGCAAAAAAGCAGCACTGGTATATCCCACACCTAAGGATAAATGAGACAAGCCAGAATCATTATAGGGGACATCTTTTACTTAAATGTCTATTTCTTTATTCTCTCATACACAGAACAGTTCACTCCTGCCTTTTAAAGATTGAGCATTGTAATATTCTTGCTTTTAGGGCTAGAATTTTTCCTTTCCACATAGCACCTGTATTTTCTGGAGCAGTTCAGGGATGGAAGAAATGACACTTTCATTCTTGTAATGAGGCACCATTAACCAAAGGCCTTTTGTAAGGGTGTAATTTCAAACTTCATTACAGACTAAGGCAGCTACACAACCCATTACTTGGAAAAATGTGCTTCTGTTGTGACTCTCCAATGAGCCTTACATTTTTAATGCACCTTGTTAGAATATTTATGAAATAGTATCACCAGTAGAGGGCATCTGTCTTTGAAACCCGTGAATATTAACTGACAGGGTTTCATGGCCCTCACTTTAGACTTTTCCGTTAGAAAAACAGAAGTTAAAGGTACATGCCATAATCTGAAATTCTTTCTGATTCAGCTTACATTACTAGCAAGTTACCAGAACTTTGCTTGGTCATGTCTTAGGAATTTTATTATTTTATCATCAAAGTCTGAGCATGAAGATAACCAGCTGAAGAGAGAGTGAGTGTATACTCATTGTGCTTCCATTTAAATGTCTACCTGCTGGTAGGCTTGACCTCTGAAAAATATTCAAAAATGCTGAGTTCCTGATTTAAAAAATTTAGCATTGTGAAATTTAGTCCTGCCCACGAACTATGCATCAGGTTAGCTCAGAATGGAAGCTATGGTCTAAAAGACTCCAGGGTTAGAAAGAGATCTGGGTTTTATTTTATTTTATTTTTTTAAAGATTTACTTATTTTTTAGAGAGGGTGAGGGCCAGCATGCGAGTGTGGTGGGAGGGGCAGAGGGAAAGAGAGTCTTGAGCAGACTCTGCACTGAGTGCAGAGCCTGACGTGGGGCTCGATCTCACAACCCTGAGACCACCACCTGAGCTGAAACCAAGAGTCGGATGCTTGACCAACTGTGCCCCCAGATGCCCTTGGAGACCTGGGTTTTATGTGTCTTTATGGGCAATTTGAGGCGCGGGTTCCTGTGGGAGGAGAGTAACTCCTGCCAGCCTGACCCACTTCCTGTTGGGTGTCTCTTCCTAACTCTGGGTCCCTCAGTCCTGGGAGTGTCCAGGTCTGCTCCCCCACCAGCCTGGTGCATGATGATGTAGAGTGGCTCAGAGATTGTAGGTTCTGGTTGTGAAAATACATATATGTGTGTGTATGTATATGCATATGGCATTTTCAAGTGCGAGTGTTTGTTTCAAAGAATGATTAATAATTATGACCTCAAGTAGTATACCTTCTCCTATTTTCCTTTAGATAATTCTAATATTAAGGTCCATAGCAGTGTATATTCAGTTTTAATTTCCTCTGTACATGCTGTGAGAGAGGGAACTATGTTCTTGAATCTGTGAAACATGCCTTGACTGTATCCTGTTAAGTTTCACATAACAGCCTATTCCTTCAATGAGGAAACACAGTTCAAAGGCTTGAGTGTGTTACAGATCATTTTTTTACCTAACACGATTTCTCTTTAGAGGGATTTAAAGAGTTGCTTCTTCATAAGGTACTGGCCTTTTAAACTTGACATTGTCTTTAATTTATATGTAACGGACGCCTGGGTGGCTCAGTCATTAAGCATCCGCCTTCGGCTCAGGTCCTGGCTCCTTGCTCAGCGGGGAGCCTGCTTCTCCCTCTGCCTGCCGCTCCCCCTGCTGGTGCTCTCTCTCTCTCTGGCAAATATATAAATAATAAAATCTTAAAAAAAAAAAGTTACATGTAAAATGAATATTTGTTACTCATCTACTGATTTGCATTTATAAGCAAATCTAAATACCCACCTCATAGTCTATACTAAATGCTGTTAACAGGGCAATCAAAAGGTATCTGTTCAGAGAGAGAAATGTCTCCAGACTTGTCCGTCTGTTCTTTTCATTTTGTTTTGAAGTAGTTATGCTCATGTAGTCACAGTTTTGTGATGATGACCTTGCAGTTCCATGTTACCCTCTCACATCCTGGGAGCGTCAGCGTCTGAAATGAATACTCTGGAGCAGCTTCCTGAAGAACTTATATAAATTAAAAGTAAAATATTCAGGGGCGCCTGGGTGGCTCAGTTGGTTAAGCATCTGCCTTCAGCTCAGGTCATGATCCTGGGGTCCTGGGATTGAGTCCCACATCACTTGTGCTCACTTGCGCGCGTGTGCTCTCTTTCTCTGTGTCAAATAAATAAATAAAATCTTAAAAAAATGTTAAATATTCAAATAACAGGTGTTTGATTTTTTTTTAAGATTTTATTTATTTATTAGAGAGAGAGCAAGAAAGCACAAGCAGGGGGAGTGGCAGAAGGCAGCTCCCCACTGAGCAGGGAGCCAGACTCGGGGCTCCATCCCAGGACCTCTGAATCATGACCTGAGCTGAAGGCAGACGCTTAACCGACTGAGCCACTCAAGTGTGCCCGGGTGTTTGATTTTTGCAAGGAATACTCACGGCTTCACAGCATCATTGTAGCACATTCCAGACAGTATTGCTTTAACTAGATATTTCTTCCCCATCTCTCCCCTGCAGCACCTTACCTTTGTTATTAGAAAGACTTGATAACAGCAGAAGTCCAGAACTTCTGCAGTGTGGTCCATGGATGGGTATTGTTAGGTTCATACAGTATCTTAACATTCAGCATTGGTTGTCAATACTTAAAAACTGGAAGAGTTCACTTTAAAAGTCCAAATTTGTAGGTTATCTTTAGAAAATGAGAGGATTTGGAAACACTGTCCTGTGATCTCATATGGCAGGTGCCTGTGCCCCCCAGCACCCCCATGCTGGATTTCCCTTTCCCTTATTTACATTTCCTGCCGGGCCCCTGATGGCATTGAGTGTTCGCCTTACTGCCTCTTCCCCATGTCAGCAGCTATCCTCAGAATGCTGTGTGCCTGCTCACCTGCTCACCTGCTAATGCATGCCACCACTGTCAGCTTTCTGTACTTCTAGTTTTCTGTCTTAAAAATGGGATTTGTGTGTGTGGGGTGGGGGCGCCTGGGTGGTGCAGTCAGTTAAGTGTCCAACTCTTGATTTCGGCTCAGGTCATAATCTCGGGATTGTGAGATCGGGTTCTGTGCTGAGCCTGCATAGGATTCTCTCTCTCTCTCCCTCTCCTTCTGCTCCTCCCCCCAGCCCCTTCACTCTCTCTCTCTCTCAAAAAAAAGGGGGGGGGATAATATCTGGCACTTATTGTCCATGAAAACTTTGACAATTCGTGTGAATTTTTAAGAACAGTTCAAGTAAAATTATTTATTGCTACTTTGATTAGTACGTTTTTTAAAAAAGATTTTGTTTCATGATTTAAGATCAGCCCTATAGCAGACACCGCTGTTTCTTGAGTCAAAACTTAAATATGCTTTAAATGAGTTTTTTGTTTGCCATGCCTATTTCTTAGAAGATTTTAAGCCAAAGATAGAAGCCTGAAACTGATATATACTTACATATTTATGTATAAATATTCTAATACATATATATGTGTGTACACACTTACCTACTTATGGATATGCTAATCCAGTTAATACATTCTTAGCTTTAAGTGATTTTAATAAAATTGCTTCTTAACTAACTTTAAGTTTCTTAATAACTTTACAATAATTTATTTGATAACTTCTTAACTTTTAAAAGCATGTTTAGGATGAACCGAAAAATAGAGCACCACATGTGTGAATGTTAACTTGAGATGAATGGTCTTTCCTTTCAGAATACGGCAGGAGAATGATATGGTTGATTCAGCGCCTCAGTGGGAAGCTGTATTAAGGAGACAAAAGGAAAAAAATCAGGCGGACCCCAACAACAGACGATCCAGACATAGATCTCGCTCGTATGTGGACCCTTTTTATACCTTTATTCAAAAAGCACTGAGCTTGAAGTAGCATGCAGATTCTAGGGCAGATGGGGCTGTCTCTTTGAGGTCTTCCAAAGTGATTTTAGTTCCACCATGATTATCCCATTGTTTGTTTGTCATTATTTCCCTTCTTATGTTTGTGACATTCATTAACTCTATCGGAAGCCATAGAAGTTGGAGCATTGCCAAAACAAAATGTTGAAAACAAGGCTATCAAGACTGTTTTGTTTTGTTTTGTTTTTTAAACAAAGCATACATTCAACCAGGTAAGTAGGAACAGTCTTTGTTCTGGAGCCTGGCTGTTGGCAAAAATACCTGCTGCTTCTCTCAATTTGAGTCTTCAGAATTCTCTGAAGTCTTGTTCGAGATTGAACCAGATGTGAATATCTTCCTATTAAATTACCATTTGTGAGCAGTAGGCAGTGAGTGATTCATTACACCCCGATGTTGGGATTTGCCTGTGCCTTCTGTTGCTAGGCAATGCCATGTGTGAGCACAATTACCCCATAATGATGAGATTGCCAGTCCCCCAAATTAATTTTCTTTTGAGCTGATAAAATTTCTAGGTTTTTTTTTTTAATGTGTGCATCATTCAGATTTAGATAGCCCCATCTCCATACCCCTTCCCAAAGCATACCTTTTAAGTATGAGCTGTGACTAACTATCCATCCCTTTGTGATCCTAGGTGGTTAGATGTCTGGTGTTGCTTATTTGTGGAAGGAGGGATTAGTATCTCAGATAGGGTGGTGGAAGGATGCCAAGGAGTGGATGCAGAGACAAACTGTAGGTAGGTGGAGGGGGTGGATCCAGGGAGCCAGGCAACAGGGTGTTCTGGTTAACAGAGGCTAGGAGAGGACTTGGAAGATACACGCCCCAGAACCCCTGTGGCTCTAAGGGATGCTTTTCAGTCTTGGATGCTTACTTTTTAATTAGAAGTTATCCTAGAATGTGGTTTTGTTTTTATCGGTGGTACATCATAATGAGTGATGTCTGTTTCTTTTCTAATAGAAAATTCTCAAGTAGTGACTATGCAGTGTACCAGACCCTTAAAGATTTAATTTATTTGTTGCTCCATAATGTTTTTGTTCTGGAACCTAATTAAAATATACAATTTAAAGCAGAAGTTAATAAATTTTCCTTTGTCTTGAATACTACCTTCCCCCAGCTCCATTATAAAAGAGAGGTTTAGAACTGGAAGAATCAAGACCTCATGGTTGACAGTTTAACCAAAAGGCACAGAATCCCAGGATCAGGATGCAGCATAGTCATGGGTAAATCTTTTGCAACCACGCTTTTACCTTTCCATGTGGAATCTTCTTCTCTGAGGCACTTGTAATACACAAGGTTTGGTGACTTGGCATTAAATCTTAAAAACAGCATTTAGGGGCGCCTGGGTGGCTCAGTTGGTTAAATGTCTGTCTGCCTTCAGCTCAGGTCATGGTACCAGGGTCCTGGGATCGAGTCCGGTGTGGGGCTCCCTGTTCAGTGCAGAGCCTGCTTCTCCCTCTGCCATTCCTTCTGCTTGTGCTCTCTGGCTCTACCTCTCTGTCAAATAAATAAATAAAATAAAATTAAAAAAACGGTTTAAAAACAGCATTTAGTTTTTCTCATAATTTCTGAAGCATTCTACATTCAATTAAATGCCAATAGTACATTTAATTAATTTATTTATTTTTAAAGATTTTATTTATTTATTTGAGAGAGAGAATGAGAGAGAGAGAGAGAGAGAGAGAGCACGCATGAGGGGGGAAGGGTCAGAGGGAGAAGCAGCAGACTCTCTGCTGAGCAGGGAGCCTGATGGCAGGACTCTATCCTGAGACTCCATGATGATGACCTGAGCCGAAAGCAGTCGCTTAACCAACTGAGCCACCGAGGCACCCAGTACATTTCATTTATTAAAAAGGGAAAAGTAAAATAAAATCGGGAAAAGTTTTCTATATAAATTTTGAAGAAGTCAAAAAACATTACTGGAGGCAATATTTAAAATTTTTGAGTAATAGTCCATTGTATGATTATACCACAATTTGTTTATCCATTCTCCTCTTGATGGGCATATGGGTTGTTTCCACTTTCTGCTATTGTGTTAAAAGTTTCTATATATATTCTATACAAGTATATCTGTGGAGTATGTTATCTTATGCCCTGGAATCAATACCTGAGTGGAATTGCTGGGTTAGAGGATATTTCTAACCATATTAAATATAATAATAAACTACCAAAATGATTTCTGAGAAGGCTGTATCATTTTATACCCCCATTCGCAGTGTATGAGAGTTCTAATTCTGCCCCATTCTTGCAAATACTTAGTTCTGTCTTATTAATTTAAGCTATTCTGTTTGGCTTGAAGTGATATCCCATTATGGTTTCAATTAACATTTCCCTGATGACTAATGATGTTAACCGCATTTTCCTGTGCTTTTTGGTTATTCATGTATCTTCCTTTTTAAAGTGTTTAAGTTTTTGCCCATTTTAATTGGATTGTTTCTTTTTTATTAGGGTTCTTTATGTTGTCTGGATATAAGTTCTTTTTCAGATATGTATATGATGTATATTTTCTTCCTAGCCGTGGTTTGCTTTTTCATGTTCTTAACATTGTTTTTTGCTAAACAGACATTTTAAATTTTGATGAAGACCAGGATATCATTTTGTTTTCATTTATAGTTAAGACTTTTTTACATCTTAAGGAATATTTGCCTACCCCAAAGTCACAAAGATGTTCTCATACCTTTTTCTAGCAGGTTTATAGATTTTGCTTTTTATTTAGGTCTGTCATCCCTCTAGAATTAATTGTTCAGTATGTATAAGGTAGAGGTAGATACTGAGAAGTTTTTTTCCAGGTCCTTATGCAGTATTCCAGGTCCATTTGTTAAAAAGACTATCTTCATTGAAATGCCTTGCAACCTCTTTTGAAATTCAGTTAACTGCTTATATGTGGGTCAATTTTATTTCATTGATCTCTTTGTTTATTCGTAAGCCACCATGTTGTCTTGGTTACTGTAGCTTTATTGTAAGACTTGAATCAAGTAGTATAAATTCTCCAATGTTGTTTTTTTTGTTTTCAAGATTGCTTTGTCTGTTTTAGGTCTTCTGTAGTTCTATATGAATTTTTGAATCAGCTTGTTAGATTTTACCAAAAAAAAAGACTTTAGGCTGATGTTGAATCTATAGCTCAATTTGGAGAAAATTCTTAACCATTTATTTAAGCCTCTTAACATCTTTCAGCGATGTTTCTTGGATTGCAGTACGGAGTTATTGCATTTATTTTGTTACATTTAATCCTAAATGTTTAATATTTTTAATGGTACTGAACTATACTTTAAAAATGCTGTTTTTCAATTGTTAGTTAGTAGATAGAAACACAAATTATTTTTTTTATTTTATTATGTTAATCACCATACATTGCATCATTAGTTTTCGATGTAGTATTCCATGATTCATTGTTTGCGTATAACACCCGGTGCTCCATGCAGTACGTGCCCTCTTTAATACCCATCACCAGGCTAACCCATCCCCCCACCGCCCTCCCCTCTAGAACCCTCAGTTTGTTTCTCAGAGTCCATAGTCTTTCATGGTTCATCTCCTCCTCCGGTTTCCCCCCTTCATTTTTCCCTTCCTACTATCTTCTTTTCTTTTTTTTTTTTTAACACATAATGTATTATTTGTTTCAGAAGTACAGATCTGTGATTCAACAGTCTTAGACAATTCACAGCGCTCACCATAGCACATACCCTCCCCAATGTCTATCACCCAGCCACCCCATCCCTCCCACCCCCCACCACTCCAGCAACCCTCAGTTTGTTTCCTGAGATTAAGAATTCCTCATATCAGTGAGATCATATGATAAATGTCTTTCTCTGAACAAATTATTTTTATATTAATATTGTATCTTGCCACTCTGCAACCTTGTCAAATTGATTTCATATCTCTGGAAGCTTTTTAAAAAAATTTCTTAGGGTTTTTCACATTTACAATCCTATTGTTTGTGACCAGAGACCACTTTCCTTTATTTCTAATCTTTTTTCTTTTTATTTCTATTTTTTCCCTTAATATGCTGGCTATATCTTCCAGTACAGTGTTGAATTACAATGTTGAATAGAAGTAGTAAGAACAGAGACCTCCTTAGCTTGTTCTCTTTCTTAGGGGGAAAACATTCAGTATGTCATATTAAGTGTGATGCTAGCTGTAAGATTGAGGAAGATCATTTTGTTTCTAGTGTAAAAGTTTTTATCATGAATGAGTTTGAATTTTGTTACAAGCTTTTTCTGCATCTGAGATGACTTTATTCTGTTAGTGGGAGAATTACAGTGATTCAGTTTTGAGTGATACATCCTTGCATTCCTGAGATAAACCCTCAGGGTCCTGATGTATTATCCCTTCTATATATTGCTGGATTCTATTTGATATTATTTTGTTAAGAAATACTGGTTTGTAATTTTCTTGTATCTTTGTCAGGTTTTTGGTAACAGGTTTTTACTGGTCATCTAAAATAATTTGGCAAGTGTTCATCTTTTCTCCATTTTCTGAAATAGTTAATGTAAAAAATTAGCATTATTCCTTCCTTAAATATTTGATATAATTCACCAGTAAAACCATCTCTGCCTGGAATTTTCTTTATGGAAAGTTTCAAATTACAATCTCAGTTTCTTGAACAGATATTGATTGATTGGGCCATTCTGATTTTTACTTGTTACATATAGGTTTAAGTATTCTTTAAAAAGAATTTGTTCATTTTATCTAAATTATCAAATCTTTTAGCAAAAATTTTTCATAATAATTCTTTAGTATCTTTTTAACATCTGGTGTGATATCACCTCTTTTATTCCTGATGTTGATAATTTGTGTTTTCTCTTTATTTTTCCTTTAATCTTTCTTTTCAGAGAATTAACTTTGGGTTTGTTGATTTTCTTTGCTGTCTATTTCATTGATTTCCACTCTTTATTGCTTCCTAATATTCATTTTGTCTTTTATTCTTTTTTCATCTTCTTAAGGTCACACTCATAAAACTTTCTCCCTTTAAATATAAGTATAAAGTTGTAAATTTCCCCCAAGCCCTATAGTTTTAACTGTATTTTACATATTTTTAATAAGTGTTTTTATTATCATGTAGTTCAAAATCATTTTTAATTTCTTGTGATTTCTTTGACCCTAGACTTTTTTTTAGTAGTGTGTTGATTAATTTCCAAATATTAGAGGATTTTCTAGATATCTCATCAGTATTATTGATTTCTAATTTAATTCCATTGTGATAAAAAAAATCTCTAAGATTCCTTTGAAATTTATTGAGACTTTTTTTATGACCTAGCATATAATCTTTTATGATGAATGATCTGGTGGACTTGAAAAGAATGAGTATTCTCAGGCATTGGGTGTAGTCTATAAATGTCAGGTAGATCTAGTTAGCTGAATAGTCTTGTTCAGATGGTCTGCATCTTTTCCAATTTCTTTGTTTACTCTTCAATCAGTCATTTAGAGAGGGATGTTAAAATTTCCAATAATGATTATGGATTTGTCTGTTTTACTCTTTAGTTCTGTCAGTTTTTGCTTCAAGATATTTTGAAGCTCTGATGTTAGGTACCTACATATTTGCAATTTTTTTGTCTTCCTGATGAATTGACCCTTTTATCATTATGAAATGTCTTCTTTATGCTGATAATACTCCTTTCTCTGTGTCCACTACACACACAGACACACCCACCCAAACTCTTTTGTGTGTGTGTGTGTGTGTGTGTGTGTGTGTGTGTATCCATTGCATCTTTTTCATGCTTGCTCTTTGCATGTTCTATCCTTTTAACCCTTTCATTTTTAGCTGAGGTGTGTTTTTCTATTTAGAGTCCCATCTCTTGATCTCTTGTAGACAGCATAGGGTTGGACTTTTTTTTTTAAATCTACCTGACCATCTCCTACCCTTTAAATTAAATGTTAGTATATTTGCAGTTCATGTAATTATTAATATTTGGTGGTTTATGTGTACCATTTTGCTCTTTTTCCTATTTACTGTATCTGTTTTTTGTTGGTTTGTTCCTCCTTTCCTATTATATTTTGTGTTAATTGAATATTTTTTGGTACTCTATTTTACTTGTAATTAACATCTTCCCTATACTTTTTATTATTTTTTTCTTTAGTGGTTTCTCAATGGCTTACAGTATGATTCCTTAATTTATCACAGCATATGTAAAATTTAGAAATATGTAAATTTAGAAATCTTGGAAAAATATAGCTCCATTTATCCCTCTTTGTCCTTTGTACTATTGTCATACATCTTATTTTTGCATATTAGTAGCCCCATGTTACAATGTTAGTATCTTTGCTTAAATAGGAAGTTGTTTTTAAAAGAAATCAAGAAAAGGGGAAAAAAGTTATAGTTATTGTAGTAGACAGAAAAATAGTCCCCTAGATGTGTCCATATCTTAGTCTCCAAGACTTGTAAATATTTTATGTTAGATGGCAAAGGGGAATTAAGGTTGCAGGTGGAATTAAGATGGTTAATCAGTTGACCTTCTGCCAGAGATCTTCTCCTGAGTTACTCAAGTGGGCTCAAAGTAATCCCAGGGTAAGAACCAAAAGTGGAAAAAAGGATAGGAGAAGTAGTGAGAATGATTCAGTTTGAGAAGAATTCAATCTCTGTTGCTGGCTTTGAAGATGAAGGAAGGGGCCATGAGCTAAAGAATGGGGGCAGCCTCTAAAGTTGGAAGAGGTAAGGAAGTGGATTTTCGCCTAGAGCCTCCAAAAAAGAATGTAGCTCGTCAACACCTCGATTTTAGTCCAGTTAGACCTCGGTCAGATTTCTGATCTACAGAATTTTATGATAAGAAATTTGTGCTGTTTTAAGCCACTAAATTTGTCAGTGGCTACAGCAGCAATAGAAAATGAATATGGTTACCCAGTTATTTACTATTATCAGTGTGTTCTATTTCTTCCTCTAGATCTGACATTCTATTCTTCCTTTAGCATGTCTTAATAGTACCAGTCTGCAGATGATACATTCGCTCAGTTTTATGTGAAAATGTCTTTATTTTAACCCTTATTTGTAACATAGTTTCACTAGCTGTAGGATTCCAAGTTGATGGGTTTTTCTTTCCCACTTAAAAGAGATGGTTCAGTTGTATTCTGGTTTCCATTATTTCTGATAGGTCAGTCTTCATTCCATGGGCACCATATGGACTTTGTCTTTTTTTCCCCGCTAGTTACTTTTATGATTTTTCCATTATTTTTAGTTTTTATCTGTTTGACTGTGGTATAGTTAAATGTGGTTTTCTTTGTATTTATCATTTATATTTTTGTAATTTGATGTTTTTTTCACCAAGTTTCAGAGATTTTTTTGGCCATTATTTTTCAGATTCTTTTTTTCTGACCCATTCAGTCTTCCTCTTTTCTTGGGCATCCAATTGTATATATGCTAGACCATTTAGTATTGTCACACAAGCAAACAAGGTTCTGTTCATTTTTAAAATCTTTTTGCTCCCTTTTAAATTTTGATCATTTCTGTTGACTTGTTTTCACCCTCATCAATCTTTCCTCCCTGTGTTATCCAATCTTCTCTTAAAGCCACTCTAAACTTTATACTTTCCTATTCTAGAATTTCAGTTTTGTTCTTTTTATCCTTTTCATTTCTTTGTTGAGATTTCCCATCTGTTAATTTATATGTCCATATTTTCCTTTAAATTGTTATACACATTTGTACAAGATGTTTTTAAAGCCCTTGGTGAATTCGCATGTCTCTGTCTTTCAAAATCTGTTTCTATTGACTGCTTTTATTATTTCTTAGATTATGATTATATTTTCTTATCTCTCTACATATATAGTAATTTTTTATTGTATGCTGAAAAGTTTAGATAATATCTGGAGGAGGTTTGGATTGTGCTGTCTTTGAAGAGTCAAATGTTGTTCTGGCAGCCAGCTAAATTGTTGGCTATGCCTTTTTTTTTTTTTTTTTAGAGATTTTATTTATTTTAGAGAGAGTGCACACTCATGAGTGTGCACACGAGTGGGGGGAGGGGCAGAGGGACAAGGAGACTCCACACTGAGCTGAGCCCAAGGTGGCAGGATCACGACCTGAGCCTAAATCAAGTCGGGCCGCTTAACGGACTGAGCTACCCAGGTGCCCCAGTTGTTGGCTACTCTTGATCTTACTTTTTATGCTTGGTTTTATGCTTTGATAGGGTGGGACTTTTTAGACTTGGTCATTAGCTTAGGAGGTGTTTTTTTACTTTAGGCTTGGTCCTTATTCCTAAAACCTGGCCTTTCTGGTGTCTTAATTGAATGTACACTGTGCTCAGCATGGCTTCTCCACAGCGACTGCATTGGAAATCTGTCTCCTACCACTTCCCACTCTCTGGTGTCTCCATTCAGCTCTTAAGCCTTGCAGCAGCTGCCCTCTGTTAGAACTCACATAGTCTTACCGTGCTTATGTAGGGATTATGTGCAGTGAATATACTCAGCCAACCTTAAGGAAAACCCCATACAGACTTCTGGAGTCCCCTTTTATATTTTATTCTGCACTGTAAATTCCATCCTTATCGATAGCCTTACATTCTGATCTCTGCCTCCCTAGCCCCATGAGACTGTAGCTGCTTGAGCTCCACTTTCCCTTTACTGCATTGGGAAGTTACCCCCAGGCAGAACACTGAAGGGGGGTGGTGGAGGGGGTGGGGGGGTTGGGGGGGTGAGAGGGTGGGCTTGCCTTGTGCTTCACTATCACAGGCTTATTTTGTCTGTTGCCCAGTGTCTGAAAAACAGTTGCTTGGTATATTTTGTTTTATGGATCTTGAGGAGGGAAGGGTTCATTTGATACCACTTACTGAATTGTGATCACAAGCAGAAGTTCAGGAATACTCTTTTAAGGTGGAGAAATATTTTTTTTCTCTCGAGCTCATGACCTTAAGATCAAGACCTGAGCTGAGATCAAGAGTTACACGCTTAACTGACTAAGCCACCCAGGTGCCCTGGTAGAGAAATACCTTTAAATTGGGTATTGCTTTTATTAGATCATTTGAAATCAGAAAATAATGATACTTTAAACTTAAAATCTTATTTAAACTTTACTTTTAATCTTAACTACATGATAAAAATAGCAGATCAGGTAGAGGATTATCTCAAAAAAATGCAGTTGTATGAGAGAGCCCCATTAAGAGTTTGATGTTCTGGAATTTAGTTTTAAAGCAAACATAAAAAAGATTTAGCAAAGGGCGCCTGGGTGGCTCAGATGGTTTAAGCGTCTGCCTTCGGCTCAGGTCATGATCCCAGGGTCCTGGGATTGAGTCCCGCATCGGGCTCCCTGCTCCTTGGGAGCCTGCTTCTCCCTCTGCCTCTCTCTCCTCCTCTGTCTCTCATGAATAAATGAATAAAATCTTTAAAAAAAAAGAAAAGATTTAGCAAATATTTGGGGTGACTTTGTAACTGAACTTGTTTGATTAACAATATAGCTGATAGGGCCAACGTGCAGTTAAAAAAGTGACAAGTGAAGGGAAAAAAATCTATTTGAAGAAGTTCCTTCAGAAGTTGCTCTGCCTCCTTGGTAAAAAGCAGATTGAGAAAGAAGACCTTCCCAACAGGAAGACCCATTGGGAAACTTCTGTGGTGGGCTAGTGTGAGAGATGGTTTTAGCTCAGAAGATGGTGGTGGTAGAAATGAAGAGAAGTGAATGGAAAGACATTTTGGAAGTAGTGGTGATGGATTGGAGTGTTAGAGGTATTTTGGATGAATTTTCACTTTGGGGCTGATGGATGGAGTGCGTAGTCATGAGGTTTTACTGAGGTTGGGTGAGATGAGCTGGAGATGTGTGGGGAGAGAGTATCAAGATTTTTTTGTTTTGTTAGGTTTGAGAAACCAAGTGGGCAGTCAAATGGAAATGTCAAGTAGGCAACTAGATAAAACTGTTAAAACTCTGCACGATGATGGAATACCTTATTTGGACACACTGGGCCCCTCTTATTTCAGCTATGACATTACAAATCTGAGGTTTGTTGACAACTAAGGAAGTTGTCTGCTGGGTGCTGTTGTCAGACCTCTGTTGACACTCTGGGCCTCCCCGGTGTTAGTTTACTGCCTAATCTCCATGAACTCCCAGTGTCATCTCTACCAACAGATAATACCATTCTCACAGAATTTTGCTGAAAATTCAGGTCATACTTGAATTCAGGTACCTGTGACATCATACTTGCAATTGCAGTTACTAAGTTCTCCAGATCTTGGTTAATCTGTGAGGTATTGATTTTTTTTTTTTCCTTGAGATGAGGAGGAAGGGAGATATAAAGAGAGTAGGGTGGGGCCAACTCACATGAAGATTAGAATTTGGTTCTATGCAAATTTAGGAACCACTACTGCTTTTTTAAAAAATGGAAACATGGCTAGAGCAGCATCTGAGAAAGTAATTAAAATTGTTCTTCACATATACTTATATTTGGCATTTCAGATATACAGTAAACCACTTACCTCTCAATTACTCCCATATTCTTGAATTCCTACTGCACTGTCTAATAAGAAATTGTCATACGGAGGTGTATCCACTGGGGGTTTAGAATGCTATGATACATCATTCACACACGCTTCATTCATTTTATTTTTTTTAAATTCCCAGTGAAAAGCTAAAAAGCTGTATTTATTATAAATACCAGAGACATACAATAGTATGAAATACAAAACCCCTCTCTCCTAAAACACGTTAAACTATAATGAGATTGGATCTCATCTAGGAAGTCATTGAGAAGTACAGTTCTTTCTAGTACATTTTGCAGCTGCATTGCTGTGACATTCTTGTTTACTTATCATTAGAAAACTTTGATGAAACTTCTTTTCTCTATGAGTAAACCTTTACTTATTGGGATATTTGGAAGAGGCATTGAAGCCAAAACAATAGTTCTCACAGGTTCCACTTGTGTGGGTGAGAAGGCTCAGGCTCCCTCTGGTGGTGATAATGACTCACTATTTTTATTGAAAAATGATGATGCCAGAATGAGATTGTCAGGATGAAGTGATGTTGCCAGTTAAACACCAAACAGAAGTCTGATGCCTTATAGATTGAGCATGTAGGTTTTGGAAGTGACTTCTGAATAATCTTCAGCAGCTAGGTTGCTGGGCTCTGTGGCTTCCTAATCCTTCTTTAATTCTGACATGGGAAGGGAGGAAAAAGGGAAGGAGGGGAAGATTAAGCTATCTCTTAATCATATCTGTTCTGACTGCTTAGGAATATGATGAGGAACATATTTGTCAAGGGCTTTGAATTTTTAAAATAAAGATGTTTTATAAACTTAGAGTATTCTTAGTAACATATTTTCAACTCTAAATTTCCTTTTAAAGCAGTGTTCAGTAGTAAAATCATAAAAATAGTAAGCCAAATGCTACCACATTTATTATATTTTTTAGTATAATATAGTGTACAAAATATAATGTATTGTACACTATAGTATAATATATAATGTTTTCTAGCTAATAGAATTGGAAGGTTAGGGGGATATAGAAGACTACACGCATTGATGGGATTTAAACCCTTTGTACAGTTGCCTGGGTGGCTCAGTTGGTTAAGTGTCTGACTCTTGGTTTCAGCTCAGGTCGTGATCTCATGGGTCATGGGATTGAGCCCCACATGAGGCTCCACACTCAATGGGGAGTCTGCCTGAAAGATTCTCTCCCTCTACCTTCCCACCACTTGTGTGCTCTTTCTCTAAAATAAATAAACTTTTTTTTTTTAATATACCCTTTGTAGATTTATGAAGTAGTATTCTTATTTTAGGGTTTTGGAAGAAAGGAAGATGATGATTCTAAATGATACCTCATCAAACAAATTTCTCTGAAAAATGAATATTTAAATTGGACTATTAGTATAAAGTGTGGATGAGGGATGGTTTTTTTTTGAGAAATACTGGACTAATATTGGACTTAATGTGCATTTTTTATAGAAATAGAACATTTCCTTAGGAACTTATTTGGAGAGTTCAAGTAAAACATCTGCACAATTAAGGGCCTTTTAATTAAGAAAAATGGTTGTCGGAATCCCACAGCTTTCTAAATCTACAAAATGATGTTGAGCTGCAGATCCTGAATTCATCCTAAATTATTGATTAAATGTATGCAGATGTAAGCCTAAAAATAATACATTCCTCATTAGCATGTTGCCTGTGTTTACATCTGTTAAATCACAGGTGGTCTAGGAATTGGAGAAAATTAGGGTTTTTTTTTATTTCTTTAGCTTTGGAACTTCTCCCTGCCCTAAAGCTGCTTGAGACCACTGGCCATTTCAGAACTCAGTTTCCTTAAATGTATGACTATTATAGATGCTATAGAACTGAAACACATAGGCTAAACTTCTGAATCTTTTAGGATCTTTATTTATGGCTGGATGGACTAATGTTCCCATTTGGGTTAAGATAACATTTCTGCTAATTCTTACAAGATGGGACTGAAAGGCATAGCCTGTGGAATTGCAACAATAGTAATTTTTTAAAACATGAAAATACATCTATGTTTTTTTTTTTTCTAATAACTAAGGTTAGAAATTCTCTTGGCTAAAAATAAATCAGAAAAGGTAAGTTAAGTATAAATAAGAAAATAAAGTTACCTGCAATTCCAACACTCAGAAATATCCAGTATTACCAAATTTTTTGTATATTGTTCACATTCACCATCTCTCATCACTAGCCTGGGGTGGTGGTCAGGGGGGCCCCCTCATTGCTTTTTCTCATTCTCTCTCTCCCCTTCCTCAAAGCACTCAGTTTTGAATCTCATACCATCAGAATTACACCACTTTACTGTAGCTCATCAACTGCGCCCTGGGTTTCTTCCCTCTTTCTTTTAAGATTTGGTTCCTGCCTCGCTGTCATTCTTTCCAACACTGTTTCAGCATCCACATAATGGATCTCTGCAGTGACCTGGCCTCATAGCCCCTCCCCCCGACCATAGCCACTTTACTTTCAGGTCATACCTTTGACCAGTCATTTCCGATCTGGGGCAGTTCCGCCCTCCATGAGACATTTGCCAGTGTCTGGAGACAATTTTTGCTTGTCACCCTGGGGAGGTATTAGTAGCATGGTGGGTAGAGAGCATAGGTGCTACTAATCATCCTACGATGCACAGGACAGCGCTCGATAGCAAAGAATTATCTGACACCAAATGTCAGTAGTGCTGAGGTTGAGGAACCCAGGTCAACTCAAAGATAGCCACACTATCGCATCTTTCAGAGATAAGAATGTTTATCAATAGAACGGCCTCCCAACCTAGATATGATGTAATACTGTAGACTGTTGGGTGACCTTCTGTGAGAATCAGACGCTGGTGTATAGTTAAAACAGAACCATCTTTCCTCTGGGAATGGAATGAATAGCTTAGTGCTTTTTAGCATCTTCTTAGCATCTTAGCATCTTCTCTGACAGTATCACTTAGTGCGTTAACATATTGTCTAGTGAATCACACCAGCCAAATGTAGGAAAGGCAGATTTCTTACAGAAAATCCTTCCAAAGAAGCATTTCTTTCTTTCTTTCTTTTTTTAAAATATCCCTTTTTTTTTTTTTTAAAGATTTTATTTAGTTATTTGACAGAGAGAGACACAGCGAGAGAGGGAACACAAGCAGGGGGGAGTGGGAGAGGGAGAAGCAGGCTTCCGTGGAGCAGGGAGCCCGATGTGGGAACCGATCCCAGGACCCTGGAATCATGATCTGAGCTGAAGGCAGATGCCCAGCTGTCTGAGCCACCCAGGAGCCCCAAAGAAGCATTTCTTAAGATTTTTTTAAGCGTATAATTTTATTATGTAACAACATCAACATTTAACAATAATCACCTTTTATATGTTTGAGACCAAGGCTTCATCCTCTCCCCTTATCTTCTGTGTTTTGATTCCTTTTGCATTGATTAAAAGACCTTTACAAGTTTTTTTTCCCCCCACAAAGGAAAAAAAAAAAGACCACTTAGTCAATTTAATTGCTAGAAAGTAGCTTATTGTATTCTGTGGACTCAGAAAGCCCTACCAGAATGCCTCAGTGGTGCCTCATTAACTGAGAAAAATGAAAACAATGGTAATATCATCTGTAGAAAGTGATATCGAGCCCAGAATGTTCATACAGATTATGAATGTAAAATTCCACAGGACAGAGTATTGCAGTGGCTTTGCAAACCTCCAGGCCTTTTAATTGTTAGGGTTTGGGTCCTTTCTTTGGGGCCTTTATTAGGCCTTGGTTCTGTTGAAAGGATGAATGAAAGCTTATCATTTTCTCACTAGGAAAAAACGTCGTTCTGTGCAACAACTGCAGTGATAATAGATTTCTAGTATTCATTGCTATTACTGGGAGGGTGAACACAGGAATGCTGACTTCCAATTTCTCATTCTAGGAAACTAAAAGTAGTGGTATAATTTCTACTCGAGTAGCTTTCAGAGAAGAGATTTGTGGGGTATGTAGATGGGGATGGAGAAGGGCATATAGAGGGTGACAGTACGAGCCACACACAGGTTCCAGCATTTCTGGGCCCATGCTTTGACCCAGAAACACAGTGTCAGATGTAATATGAAAGATGGGTCACTAGCACAGTCTGCCAGGTCTGAGCTGTCCCACCATTTCCTTTTCCCTGTGGTTGCTGCTTCTAGTAGGTAATCATAGATCATGTTGGGAATCATTCGTATTAATAGAATCAGGATGAGTTCTTTGCCTTTACTTAGAAATAGCCAGAAGGACCAGAAACAGAAGCCCTGAATCCTCTTCATTGTAAAATCACCACTGGAGGGTGTGTGGATTTGCTCCTAAACTTCTAAGCTCTATTCGTCACATAAAACCTGCCTGGTTGTGGCTGGTTGTTCTGTGATTTTCTTCAGTAGTGCTAGCAGATAAATTATCCGGTGTCTCTATACTATCCCACATTGGCTCTCCCTGCCCAGTCTTTTCTTGTCTGGTCCCAGCTGGCAAGTAAGAACTTCAAGGTCTGAAAACTAGGAATGTTGCTCTGCTAAAGTTAGCTGTGAGATTGTTAGATGAAACAGGTTTGTAGACGTGAGTCTTGTGTTTTCTCTTTATAGGAGGAGCCCTGATATCCAAGCAAAAGAAGAGTTATGGAAGCATATTCAGTAAGTACTGCTTTTTCTCTTATTATTGTTCTAAAACCCGTGTAGTGTTAAGGCATTTACGAGGAAGACCACTGGACACCAAGAGGCAGCCTCTGGCTGAAGCCTGTCCCATGGTCTACTTTGCTATCATTGTGTGGAACACCGCCCTCCCATGGTGGTGCCTTCTCAGGCCAGCAGCCCCTCTACAGGTAGGTAGTCCTCCCTTTAGACCAGTTAGCCTTACCTGTAAATGGGCCTCAGACTGGCCAATAGTTTACAAGTAAATACCAAGGAAAACAGACTCAGAAGGAAAAAAAGATGCCTACTACAGGGGAGAGAAGCCGATTTTTTGTAGGGAGATAACGGGTGGAGAGTCCTCTACATTCTGGATATAGAAAAACTGGAAAAAAAGAGCTATGGAAAAGGTTTCCCCCCCCCCCCGTTTTTGCTTGAATACATTCTAGTTTTTTAATCTTTGTTCCTGGCTTATGTTTCTCTTAGTTTTACTAACATTGTGTTTTGGGACACGATTAGGAAGGGAAAACCCATCTGCCGATTGTGAAAGGTATTAGTATTCATATCAGCATCATAACTTTAATTTTCTTGCACATTCCCTTCTAGAAAGGAACTTGTGGATCCTTCTGGATTGTCTGAAGAACAATTAAAAGAGATTCCATATACTAAAATAGAGTGCGTATGTCTTTGAAAATCTTTTCACAAAAGTTTTATTAATACTTATTAGTAAATAATCCATTCTTACTCTTCATTGGTGTTCCATGAAGTGCTTTAATTTGTTTTTGAGTTTCAACTAAAATTGCAACTTTAGGGAAAGAGGTAGAAAAGGGTGTGTTAAAGCTAATTGTTACTCTGTCCTACAGTCACTGTCATCTCCTGTTAACTGCCTGTTTGTATGTGGTAGCTACAAGGGGGCTTTTGATGATTAATGTCAGTTTTAAAATAAAAATTCCTTTTTTGAGATATTCACTGATTGGTAACAATGTTTCTTCTTATTCATTACTTTAATGCCCAGAGAATTATGTTGGCCACAAATCCTGTCATATAAGCCCAATGCAATCCCTGTCATAGAACTAGCACATGGAACATGCTTCATGGAAGCATAACAGGACTCCCTAATCATCGTTCAGTATAGGATGCAGCGTAAGATGATCTATTTACTCTGTTTTCTGTCCTGCTATAATTAGTTAAGAGAAAGTGGGATTCTACTTCATTGCTTTATGTCCCTCTGTAACCCCTGCTCGCTTCCCACTCTGGTCAAACAGCAGGTTTGTACACACTCTCCCCAACTCCCATTCCTACCTCTCCTTATCTTTGGGCCAAAGATTGAATTCTTAATGATGGGCTAATTAGTAGCTAGGACAAGGACCAACTTTTTCTGGTAGGAATGCCATTTTGTCTGCATTGTAGGGTTTTTTTTTTACACACTTTTGGAAAAAATTCAACTGGGAATAGTTTCATTAAAAATTTTTTCATTTAGAGAATATATGTATATACCCCCACATACATACAAATACTAGAGTGTCATTTTCATGTTTGGTCAAAGGAGAAGTGTTCCGTTGTTAGCTTGTGAAATTTAAGCCACTTAGGCTTTACAGGCTCAGAGGGACCAAGTTCTTTTTAAACTCTTGAAGTCTTATTCTTCTGTGGTTTCCACCTTAATGGAAAATTCCAAATTATCCTGTTCTGACTTCTGGTTTGTTTCCACATTTTTGGTTGCTTGTTCAGGACTCAAGGTGATCCAATCCGCATCAGGCATTCCCATTCGCCGCGAAGTTACCGCCAGTATCGCCGGTCCCAGTGTTCAGATGGAGAGCGATCTGTTCTCTCGGAGGTGAAGTAAGTAGGCAAGCTTGAGTACATCATCCCCTACATGGTTCCAGGTCCAGAACAGCACAGTATAATGGGATTTTCTGCAATGATGGAAATGTTCTGTATCTGTGGCTATTATTTGAAAGGTGGCTAGTGTGACAAAGAAACTGAAAATTTAATATTATTATTTTTAATTAATTTAAATTTAAATAGCCCTGTATGGCTAATGGTAACCGTATTGGATGGCACAGAGCTAGACCATACTTAGGCTAAATCATGACATCTCCAAGCTATGTACTGAAACTTTTATTTATTTTTAAGATTTTTATTTATTCATTTGACAGGGATAGAGAGAGAGCATGCCAGAGAGCACAAGTCGGGGCATATGGCAGAGGGAGAGGGAGAAGCAGGCTTCCCAGTGAGCAGGGAGCCCGATGTGGGGCTTGATCCAGGACCCTTGGATCCTGCCCTGAGCCAAAGCAGACACTTAACCGACTGAGCCACCCAGGCGCCCCTGCACTGAAACTTTTAGAAGAAGAAGATGTATGAACTATTCTGTTATGAATAATGCATCCTTAATTTGAGAGAAGTGGCATAAGTTTCTTTCTGATCTGAGGACATTTTCTTTTACTACAGCAAATATGTGTTGCAGTCATTTCTTTGTATTTAGTTTTTCTTTTGAGGAAAGTGACCATATCTCACACTATGGTCACAATAGGTGCTATATTTTAAATGAATATGCTAACGAAATAATTATGCATCATGTACTTGGTATTGCTGGGTAGGAATGTTAATCATTGAACTCTGAATTAAGGCTCAAAATTTTAAATTGGGAGATAGACTAACAATAAATTTGGAGATAGACTAACCCAGCAGAGAGAGGTATAGGCCAGGTTTTGTTTATTTTTTGTTTCGTTTGTAAAATGTAGAGCCTGGCTATTTATAGCCTCATAGGTTTATAGAAAAAGAAATGGCCAATAAATGCTTCTCTGGAAACAAATCAAAAAGCCATTTATACATGTCACAGTAACAAAAGCACATGGGAACCACACCTGTTTTATTCTTGGTTCTCCTATGTATTTCCTGTGATTTTGAACAAGTTACCTAACCTGCTCAACTTAATTCAAAAACATTTATTAAACACCTCTCTGTGTAAAGCACTGTATAGGCACTGTAAGGAATATGAAGGTATATAAAACATGCTTTCTATCCTGTAATCCTCTTCCAGTGCAAGTTGTGATTCTAGGTACTGTTTCAATCCTTAATTCTAAAACAAATTCTCTGCAGTTCAAAAACGGATCTGGTACCTCCACTTCCTGTGACCCGTTCTTCAGATGCTCAGGGTTCTGGTGGCTCCACGGTTCATCAGGTTGGTAATGAAGTTTTAAGGTGTTGGTACTGATGACAATTTTTCAGAAGTACTTTTCTGAAAGGTCTTTTGGGGGAAATAGAGCAATGAATCTCTAACTTCACTCTGAGATTCTGTAATTTTAAAAGAAGGTATACAGAGTGTGGAAGAAGGAAGGAGGGTTACATGATCAAGGCAAGGCACAACGTGGGTAGAGTTATGTTAGAAGTGAGAGCTAGAGCTAGTGCAAGGTCTCAAGTGATCTGATGCTTGGAGCAAAGCCAAGGATAACAGAGATGATAAGATTGTTTGGAACCAGAATGAAGAAACAATGGTTTCACTAATTAAAAAAAAAAAAAAATTCTTTTAGATATTTTTTGAGCCAGAGAAGCAAGGAGAAAGTGATAGACTCACAGCAGGGCAGATGTTCTATTGTTAACTAATGGCAGACAGAATTACTCAAGTCCTATTTTATTTCTGTCTTCTCCATCAAAGAGAATTACTTTTGTTCTGGAAATGTTTAAAAAAATGTGGTTAAAAGGGAATTCAAGGACATAGTAGAGCATCTAGCTGCCTTAACAAAATCAATTTAATACTCAGCTGAATTAGATATATCAGGAGAGCACTGTCACAAACATATTGCAGCAAGGTGTTTAACACCATCTCTCATGGTAAATAAGAGGAAATAGTAGGTTGTGTAAGATCATTGGATGGATTTATATCTGGTTAAACCTTCACTCTAAGAACAAAGTTGATGTTTATAATGGATCAATGTCAGCCCACTGTTCGCAGTGCGTGGTTTTCAGTTTTTAGATCCTGGATCCCTGTGGAAAGCAGTTATAACTGCTGTTTCTGTCCCATAAAAATGCATGTAAGCACATGCATAGTTTTGTATGTAAATTCAGGGAGTTTATGGACAACTTAAGAAAACAGACTCCAGCGTTACTTGTCATATGCTGCCCTTTGTTTCTCCTGATACATTTTTGTCATTGACTTGAGTAGGGACAGAGAAGCCTATGCTGATTTAACTTTGAGGTTTACAAGGAGGAAGTTTATTAGAAAACACTCTTAGGATCAACACTTGGGAAGTGAAAGGCAAGAGTGGAAGTGTGTGGTGTACTCCCAATAAAGCATCAGCTGATTCCACAGGGAGCTCTAGAGCTGAGATGGTCCATCCAATCCCTCCCACCTGGACACAAAGCTCTTGGGCCTTTACACACTCAAATTCACCATGGAGCAAGTCACTTGATAAGGGGTGCCCTGGGGGAGTTTCTGGGGAAGGGCTCAGTTTTTGAGCTGTAGGGCAGCCAACACTTCCAGCAGCTGGGGGAGTGAATGCCTCAGTCCAGAATGGAGATCAAGGTAGTTGATCCCAACTTCCACCAAAGTCTGCCTCATTTTTGATTAGATAGATCTGGGAGAGCTAACAGGTTGCCCAAACAATTTGTTTCAAGTCAATAGTTTTAAAAAATTTATATTCAAGATTAGTTTAGGCTTTGCGTTCAGATTGACCTGCATTTTTGTCTCCTTGTCTCCACATAGCACTTGTGTGACTTTGGACAAACCGTTTAACTTCTAAACTTTAATTTTTGTACAATGTAGGTAGTAACCCTGTTAAGGTTACTATGAGGATAAATAAGCATTATTTTTCAGAACTTTTTGAAGTTGGACTCAGTACAAATAAGAATCTTATCGTAGTTTTGCTTTTCCAACTACTCTAGACTCCCTAATCACCATCACTTAGGAATCTCCAACTTAGGCACATTGAGAGAATAGCTCTCACTTTGCTCCGTACAAGAACAACTCCCGTGCATCTTCTTACCAGTGGCACTGACTGATTCTAAGCTTGTCTCTGTGACACCTTTGACTTTGAATTCAACAAACATCTAATGAGCAGATGTAGAGTGACAGGCACTCGTTGGGTAGTCAGCAGACTAGTCTATAGGCTAAATCTGGTCTGCCTGTTTTTGTACAGCCCAGGAGCTGATAATGGCTTTTCCATTTTTAAAGGGCTCTTTTAAAGGGCGGGGGGCGGGGGGGCAACATGTAACAACCACCAGATGTAGTCCACAGTCTGGCCCTTCACAGAAAAATGTTTGCTGACTCCTGGCCTAGACATGTAACACATAAAACAGGGAAAATTAAAAAAATTAGTAACCATTACAAAGAAACAAAGGGCTGAGTTAGCAAATCAACAGGTGACCTCACCTTACAGAGATGAGTGGTCAAAGAAAGCCATCTCAGAAACCGAAGTGTAAAGCTGAAACCTTGCAGGGGACGAGCCACCCATGTGCAGAGGGAAGAGCGTGGGAGAAAACAGTCTGTAAAGGGCCTGAGTGTTTGAGCTGAAAGCCCTGTGTGGTCTTGGCCTGGTGGGGGTTGGGGCCGATAACACAGGGCTTTAGACACCACGGAAGTAGTCTGGATTTTATTCTAAGTGCCAAAAAGAACCCATTGATCTGGCTGCCATGGGAAGAAAGGACTTGAGTGACACAGGGAAGCAGCAAAGCTGCATGTCCTAGTTCTGCCAGGGTGCCAGAGGTCTGGTAGTGGCTTGGCCTGCCTCCACCTCACCTCACCTCACCTCACCATGCAGAAGGCTGGTAAAAGTGGGATGGATGAGGGACTCTGATTCACTTTATTTCCTTAAGATAGCAGGCAGAGGGGACAGGGTTAATGGTAGACTAATTTACAAGGTAGTGGCTTGTTTTAGGTAACCTCCCTGCTCCTTTTCCAACTCCTGTATTAGCTTTCCATCCCCCTGCACTGACACACTACAGGGTCCTTATGATTATCTAGAAATCTTCCATTTCCAAGATGTCTCACACTCTAAAATCCTGATTCAACCTTGGAGCTTAGTTTAGGAATAACTACACAGAAAAATGACACTTAATTGGCATGCTTGACTAATTTTTTTTTTTTTAAAGATTTTATTTATTTGACAGAGACAGTGAGAGGGAACACAAGCAAGGGGAGTGGGAGAGGGAGAGCAGGCTTCCTGCTGAGCAGGGAGCCCGGTGCGGGGCTCAATCCCAGGACCCTGGGATCATGACCCGAGCTGAAGGCCGATCCTTACCGACTGAGCCACCCAGGCTCCCCGAGGACTAATTTTCATACATAAAGCATATTATGCATGTTACTATGATTTAACATTAAAGATTTAAAGTCTTCATGTTATAACTTGAGTATTGAACTGCTTTTGATATTGTGAAGTTTAAATTTTGTGATTTGAGGTCTTGATTTCTGATGTATTAATAAAACTGATTTCACTGTTCTCTGAATCTTTTGAATATTATTTTTTCCTAGAGAAGAAATGGATCTAAAGATAGCCTGATTGAAGAAAAATCTCAGACATCTACAAGCAATCTAGCTGGAAAACACACGGCAAAAACAGTCAAAACTGTCCAAGCTTCACGCCTCAAGATAGAGACTTGACGATGCCCGGGAAGAAGGGCCTGGGCTTGGGGGTGGAAGGGGGTGTGCCACCTGTACTTTCAAACTGTGAATTGTAATTATTCAAGTATCTTGGACCTGCAAGTGTTTCTTCGGAAAAAAAAAAAAAAAATCAAACCTTTTGCGTCTTTTGAAGGTTTAACAGCATTATTTGTGCTTAAGGGCCCTTTTTTTTTGGTAACTGGAATAGTCTTGTGAAAACTCATTCACTTGATGCCCTGTTTTCCTTCCTGGAAACTCCAAGTATCTTGTGTCCACGACCAAGACCAGATGCTTCCAATCAAAGCTCTGGAACCCGGGTGTGCAGCTGCCTAGCTGTGCAATAGCACACCAAGTGGATGAAAAGGTCCTTCCCAACTCGAGGTGGTTCTCAGCCTGTGCACAGATGTATGAAGACTGACACATCACTTTCAGACTGCAGATGGTTTTTATTTCATATAAATATGTTCTTTGTAATACTGTATTTTGTGGTATTAAGTTCCACTGGTTATTTACAAATGTAAAAAGCTTTTAAGTGTTGCTTTTAATTTCTACTGTCCTTGTGTTTTCAGAAAACAGACTGCGTGGATTTCAGTTGACCTCAGCTTATAAATTCACAACCCTCAACCACAAATGGTCCCTCCATCCTGCCTAGCTACCTAACTCCCCAAAGACTAATTCATTTGAGGGTGACTATCACGGGGAAAATAGAAATACTCATGCAGGACATTTCACCACCTCCCTCCCACAAATTTCTCCAGAGCTGCCACCAACACTAGTCTGTCCCTGCACCTGTGCTTTGGAGCCCAATCTCCTTCAGCCTTATCCCTATCAACTTACTCCTCTCAGCTAGACCCTTGTGACTTCGTTTTAAACTGTTAACTCTCCCACCAAAAAAAAAAAGCCAACCAACTTTCACAACCACAAATCCCTCCCCAGTTATCTTTCTCTCTTCAAGTTTCTTGAAAGGGTTATTTGTAGCCTGTGTCCTCAACCCATCTCCTAATCCTGACTTTAAACCAAGACTCTCCCCCACTGCTCCACTACAGACGTCACTAAAACTGCTTTGTGTACCAAAGCCTAAGGGTAACTTTTGGGCTGCCTTGCAACATTTTTAGTGCAGTATTCCATTGTTTTCTACATTTCTGACCATCCTTTACTGCTCTTCAGTAAGATGCTATTCTACCTCGCCAATTTCTCACTCAAAAGCTCAGTCCTCTCCCTCTAGGTGGATCTCATTTATGCCCGTAGCCTTAAAAAAGTATTCCTATAGCTTAGTCTATAGACCAGTGTTCTGCCAGAAGGCCACTTAAAAGATGTCTCAAAGGCAATCCCAATTCAACTAGTTTAAAATGCTGCTCTCTAGCAGGATTTAGGACCATTATGCTTGTGAAAGTGCAAGACTACACACCTACCAGTCGTTATAGACACCTCCCCTATTACCAAGTCCTGTGAGCTTTGCCCTCTACACCTAATCTCCACAGATTTTACCACCCCGGGCCATGGTGGTTGTCTCTGGCCTAGGCAACTGCAGTACTCTCCAGCTGGTCCAGCACAGCCTTTCTCAGACGGGTATTAACTACCCTAGGTTTCCCCTTGCAGTAAACAAAGCCGTAAATGATCTGGTCTCTTACCTGTTATTTAGGCTCGTTTTGTTATACTCGGGGCTCAGCTAACAGCCACCTTCAAGCCTCATTAAGCACTCATTTATAAATCAGGACACTTCAGAGGGAAAGTAACTACAACTATCACAAATCTGGACCTTTTCTAGCCCAAGGCCTCTGCACATGCCATCCCCAACTTTGCCTTGCAAAAATGACACCTACCTTTAGGCTCAACCGCTTTCTCAGGTTTCTCTGTCTTAGTCAACTCATGCATGGGACTTGTCTCACAAAGTAAGTTTTATATTTGCGATGACATTTCTGCCATTCAACTCTCAGCTTCCAGAGGGAGGAACTGTTTTGCTCACCCTTGTGTTCCCACTTCCTAGTACATTAATGAAAAGTTCAATAAATTTTTTGAATGCTCAGACTATTTGTTCTTTCCCGAAAAGTGAAGGCAGAGGATGTGCTGACTGCCATCTAGTAAAAATAAAAATGCAGTGACAATGTAAAACACCTGTGACCTAGAAACCAGCTAGTCTAGTTCAGTTCATCATGCAGAAGGCACTGAAAGAAAGCACTTATTTCTCCTTGGGTGTAGCATAAACTTCTATCTCACAAGGCTATTCTTAACTGGTTGCACTGAATACTAATCTTAACTACTGAGATTTAACCATTTTGAAGTTGCTGGGGGAGGAAGGAGAAACCCTCCCTCCTTTCCCTTTGATCTTTCAGTGAAGAATGCTATTTGCCGGTACTTAATTACTTAATACACAAGCCTCCACGAAGCACAATATTTATTTGTAGCCCTACTGTTTTAAGTGTGTTTTTATAGACTGTCCAAAAGCAGTAATTTTAGTACCCCTCAGGCTCCTGGGAGTTTTAAATGATCCAAGCAACTCTCGTCAAGATTTCCTATGTTTTTGAATTCTTCATCAAGGACATCCTGAAAAACAAAATAAAGCATTCAATTTGACAAGCAAATATTCACCTGTATCATCGCTTAATTAAACAATTCATACTCCTCTGAATTGCATTAAGTTATGCAGGTCTGGACTCAGCTTTAAATGTCCACATACAACATACCAGAGATTTGGCTAAGTGTTTGAAATTTAGGTACTACACACAGAAACACGTTATCTTAAAATTTCAAAAATAAGCTAGGAGGGCGCCTGGGTGGCTCAGTTGGTTAGGCGACTGCCTTCGGCTCAGGTCATGATCCTGGAGTCCCGGGATCGAGTCCCACATCGGGCTCCCTGCTCAGCAGGGAGTCTGCTTCTCCCTCTGACCCTCTTCCCTCTCATGCTCTCTATCTCTCGTTCTCTCTCTCTCAAATAAATAAAATCTTTAAAAAAAAATAGAACTAAGTGATCTTTAAAAAAAAAAAAAAATAAGCTAGGAACAGGCCACCCTATTTGCTGTTAACTTCACCTTGTTGACTACAGATGTTGCAGTACTAATACTAATTTAAGTTAACACCGATGAGAAAAGGAACCCCAATCTAGAAAGATAAAATTTGCATTAGGAGTAACTGCTTTAGGACAGAACTACAAGGTAGCATCACCCTACCTTAGGTCACCTTTGTGCTCTGTGTTCAGCTGGCAGCAGTCTTTGCTTCAAGCATCCAGCTTTCACCTGCACAAAATTTAAAAACCGTTAAGAAAAACTACACACACCTCATGTTGGCAAACTCAAGAGCACAGGTGTAAACTAATGTAAAAGCATCAATTGTTACTTATGCAGCTCCTACACCAAAAATACCAAATTCAAGGGCAGGAAAGAGCTGCAAAGTGTTTAGTTTATGCCTTTTTTGACACCACATTCACTAGTTTCCAAAAGTGAACGGGCAACACAAAGGCTACAAGAAAACCGCATAAGGACTGCTCTATCTATGGCACAAAGTTGCTGACCCCATAATGAACTGTTCTGTGGGTTAGAGCTGGAAAGGGAATAATTCCAGCTGTAGATTTTCCTTTACAATTCAAACCCCAAACTAGGTAACGAGAACTGCAATTTAAAATATTTTACGTGGTTAAAACTTTCAAGCTGCGAGGCAACTGGTTTTTCTTGCACTAACATGCAAACTCACCTGCAAAGTTGAGGACACTCTCGCCGAGTTCTGCGTCTTGAAACAATTATCAAGATCTAAACCTTAAACGGCACTTTACTCCTACGCTGACTTGATCTTAACTGTGATGCCGTAGGCATACATGCCTACCTATGGTGAGGCCTTTCTCTTTCACACGAAAAAATTCCCCGCTTATATGAGTATCTCCCTGACACTCAGTCGATGACCAATAAAATCAAATGCACTCAAACCCATCCATCTCCCATTTCCTGGCGTGGGTGTACGCAGCCTGGGAGCCGCTTCGGAGCCTCCTACGGTCCACGCGCAACGTGGCCGAGGCCAGGCCGCTGCCCTCCGCCCTCCGCCCTCCACGGACTCAGGACACGGGATCCTCGGGGCCGGCCCGGCTGCGAAAGGCGTCTCACCACCCTCAGGGCGACCGAGCGCCCCTGCCCGGCGCCCGGGCGCGTTAGGGGCCAAGAAACCGTGCACGCCGAGGTCCCCGCCATTCCGGAAGACGGAGAGCAGCTCCACGGTAACCCGGCGCAGAAACAAGAAAGGCCTCAGACCTCTCCCACAATGCTTTTCTACGACTGGAAGGACCCACTGTCCGGGGGCCGCGGGGAGGACGGACTGTACCACCGGCCGCCGCGCCCTCGCGAGACGCCGCCGTGTGGCGCGAGGGCGAAGTGCGCAGTGATTGGCCGTGGGGCGGGGCTCCAGGGGGAAAGAAGACAGAGGGGCGAGGGCTTGTGGTTTTCCCTTTGCATTGTGCGACCAGTCCCTTCGCCCAGGAAGGTTTTCTCCCGTGTGGATGTGCATCCACCCCGCGCCCAGTGTCGGGAGCATGTGGTCAGCGCTGAGCTGCGGGTGTAGCTCAGAGGACTTGAGACCTCGTGTTCTTCAGTCTCCGGCTGAGGAAGAGTAAGGTCCTTCATTCAAAGACTAGATTTGTAGGGTACTTACTAGCTTCAGGCTCTGACCTCAGTGCCTGGGAATCAGGTGTGAATGAGCCCGACAGGCGTCCTGGCTTACGTTCTAGTTGGGCCAGAAAGGCACTAAACAGGTGATAGAAACAATGCGAACCACAAATTACATTTTCAGTGTTTGAACTGCCACAAAAAAGTAAAAAAGAACAAGTTAAATTAATTTCAGTAGTAACTTAACATGTAATCAATATAAAATCATTAATGATTAATGATATATATTAATGATATATTTTGCCTAAAAGTCCGGTGTATATTTTATACTTCCAGCACATTTCAGTTCAGACTAGTCACATTTCCAGTGCTGAGAAGCAGCGGGTGTGGCTGGAGCAGCCCGAGGAGCGCAGAACGGCCTAAGATGCAGCAGAAGAGACAGGTAGGAGCAAATCATATGAGGCTTTCTACTTGCGGTAGGAGTTGGGATTTTATGCTGAAATTTTAGAGTTGATTAATTATTACCATAGAAATAAAGCAGAGGTTGTTAATTGGCTTTTTGCCTGATAACCCTAACGCATTGAAGGAATAGAGACTGCAGTGAGATCTGCTGTGTGATAGCCAGGGGGTCTCCTTGCTCCTGTAGGTCCTAGCAGAGACTCATCAAGAGAACACATCCCAGCACCTTTCCTCGTTTCTTTGAAGCTAGTGAAAGAGAAAGAGAGAGAAGGAAGAAGGGAAAAAGAAAGAAAATTCAAGCCCGCAGCCCACACAAAGACTAGCCTGAATGGTAACAGCAACTCGGGGACAACTGGGGACAGACAGAAGGAGTAAATGTGTAATGATCACAAGAAAGGAAATAGCGCAGACCTTTATTAGGAAGTCACTGTAACATCTGGGGGAGAAAAGGTTGGGGAAGGAGGATACCTCTAGGAGTATAATGTCAAGACATTGAATGGTACAGTGTGGGGTTTATAACAAATCTCAATCTTGCCTTCTTGCTAGGGAACAGTGAGGGAGAGAAATTTCCCTTGGGCTGGAGCAGCCAGCAGACCTGGGTTTAAATCCAGCTCTGACACTTGTTCTCCTAGGCAAATAACCACCTCTTTGAGCCCCAAGGTTCCTCATTTATAGGATAATAACTATACCCATGAACCACATGTTAGTTTAAAGAATTAAGAAAGTCTTGTGGAATCATCTAACACCGTGTAATGCATAGTTAACATACAACAAATGACTCTCATGAGCTTGGCTCTTCCTCTTGTCTATTCCTGTCCCAGGTGTGGAATCTTCTTGGGTTGAGTTCTTAAGGAAAGGAGAAATATGTTGATGTTTTTCTTTTAATGGCTTGACATTTTTGTTCCCACCTTACACTTTCCTATTCTCCCCTTTATATTTCTTTCCCAAACTCTGGATGGTTCAAGAGTAGACAGAGGGGAGGCATTTGTTCCAATTATTGGATGAGTGTTGGTGTCAGGAAATCCATTCTAAATTCTTCATCTTTCTGTCTACTTCAAACTCACACAGCCTGATAAGGAAAATCCAATAATTAAACCAAGGCAAGCAGCATGGACAAAAGAAAAATGTAGAGGATATTTTCTGCCTAGTTTTCCCACCACCTTTGCCTACTGGGGCTGAGGCGTTACGTAAGGACGTGCAAGCTGCGTGTGGTGTTAGTGCAAACATGGAACAAGCTGGGGTTCCTTGTGCAGTAGGCAGTAAGCACGGTCCCCCAAAGATGTCCACGTCCTCATCTCCTGAGCCTGTGGATGTTTCATTATAGAGTAAAAGAGGCTTTTCAGATGTGATTAATGTTGGGGACCATGATTTGGAGAGAGAAAAATTGAAGAGGAAGGCAGAAGAATTAGAGATGTGGCAGAAGAGAAGGCAGGAGAGGGACTCAACCTTCTATTGCTAGCTTTGAAACTGGAGGAGGAAGATCTTTGAAGCCAAAGAATACAGTTTCAGCTCTAGAAGCTGGGAATGGCCTTCTGCTAACAGCAAGGAACCAGGGACTTCATTTCTACAACTGCATGAAACTGAATTCTGCCAACATCCTGAATGAGCATGGAAACAGACTCTCCCCTAGAGTCTCCAGAAAAAAGTACAGCCCTGCTGATGCTTTGATTTTAGCCAGTGATGCTCATGCCAGACTTCTGACCTACAGAGGTGTGATCATAAATTTGTGTTGTTTTAAGCTGCTAAATTTGTGTTAATTTGTTGGCAGCAAGAAAAAAAGCAACACACCCTGTAAGGGGCAGTGTGAGAAGTGAGCTGTTTTTCTTACCCCACTCCTTCTTGCCCCACTCCAGTGTTCTCATCAGGAACATAAGATTTTGCAGATAAG
Source organism: Callorhinus ursinus (assembly GCF_003265705.2). NCBI lineage: Eukaryota > Metazoa > Chordata > Mammalia > Carnivora > Otariidae > Callorhinus > Callorhinus ursinus. The sequence goes on along the minus strand of NW_027397065.1, from coordinate 26,594,208 downwards.
CTATGCACATTTCATTCTAACCATATAGAGTCAATATTTGTTATGGTGGGTGCTATAGATCCAAATTAATATCCAATAGATACTAAATAATTTGAATACTTTTTATAATTTCAAGTCATCTGTAAATTTTGGGGGGTTTTCTTCTTAAAAAATCATATTTCCTACAGAAGCTTATTTCTTCCTAATTCTTGTGTGAGTGTGTGTGTGTGTGTGTGTGTGTGTGTGTGCGCGCGTGGCAAAGAACGTCCAAACTAGGGCCTCTAGGACAGTGTCTAATAGGGAGATGATATTAGACATCCTTGTCTTGTCTGTGATTTTATTTTATTTATTTAAAAAATTTTATTTATTTACATGAGAGAGAGCGGCAGAGGGGGTAGGGTCAGAGGGAGAAGCAGACTCCCTGCTGAGCAGGGATCCTGATGTGGGGCTCCATCCCAGGACCCTGGGATCATGACCTGAGCTGAAGGCAGACGCTTAACCGACTGAACCACCCAGGCGCCCCTTGTTCATGATTTTAAAGGAATGCTTTTGAAGTTTCAGCACATATGTATGATGTGGATGACATTTTTATGTATTTCCTATTGTTCATCAAGTTAAGGGAGTTTCCATATATATCTAGTTTGCTAATAGTTTTTTTAATCATAAATGAATGTTGAATTTTATTAGATGTTTTATCTGCCTCTGTTGAGATGAATGTATTTTTTTTCTTATAATTTGTTCATGTGAATTGCATTAATGCAATTTCTTTTTTTTTAAAGGTTTATTTTAGAGAGAGAGAGAGAGAGAGAAGGCAGGGGGAGGGGCAGAGGGAGAGGGAGAGAGACTCTTAAGCAGACTCCGCATTGAGCCGGACACAGGACTCCATCTCGCTACCCTGAGATCATGACCTGAGCCAAAACCAAGAGTCAGATTCTTAACCACTTAACTGATTGCACCATCCAGGCACTCTGCATTAATGCATTTTTCTGATGTTGAACCAGTCTTCCATTTCTGAAAGAAACCAAATTTGTCATTTCAAAAAATATTGTTTAGAATTTTTGCACTTACATTTATGGATGAGATGGGACTGTGGTTATCTTTCTCATCCTGTCTTTGATAGTTTTGATGTGAAATTATACAGATACCTACTTAATATTAGTAATTTGTTTCTGAAAATCAGATGTTCTGTGCAAAAACCTTAACTGGGAGCCCATTTCTTTTTATTTTAAATGGTATAATTGTAATAAGTTACTTGTTAACCCAAACCAGTTTATTAAAAATGTAACTATAATATGGTAAGCAAACCTCTATTAAATAACAAAGTTTAACGTTGGGATGTAAATATTCATAACTTTGCTTCCTGAATCACTAAACAATATAGTTAACAAATAGTTGCTTTGTCAGCAGTAACATACTCCCTTTCATTGTTACTGCTTTTCTGCTTGGTTTTCTTCCTTCTCCATTGAATTCCTTAACACTTTCTCAACCTTTTTAGTTCTTATTCTATACAACTAGGGAAAAAAGGGCAATATGAAATATGAAGGGCACTGTGGAAATGTGACAGAGAATGATTCACACTGAGGATGATATTTTAATGTTTCTTTTATCACCAGTAGCATTTATATGGAATATCCCCTTCATTGATATTCAGGATGCTTTTTGATTTGTTGACATGATGTGAACATTTTACCAAATGTTTCTAATGCAACTCAAGGCATTTATTTCCTACACTTTTGTTGTTGTTATTGGTAAAAATGTTATATTGAGTTTGGGGTGCTAAATAAAATATTTCCTACATAAATCTCAGTTGAAATGTTGTTTTGAGAGATATGTATGTTGTATGACATTGGAGAATTAAATACGAGAGGGAATTTACTGGGAAAACATCAATCAGGGAAATGTTCTGTGGAATATGCCTGAAATGGCTTTATGAAATTACTTGGGTAACTTTTCCTCTTTTTCTCTTCTCCAAAAAATTTAAGATAATATCAGAATTAATTTTTTTAATTTAAAAAATAAACCACATACTTTTAAAACTATCTGGGTCTAGTATTTTCTTTGTGAAAAGAAGTTAAACTACTGATTCACTTTCTTTAATGGTTATAGGACCATTCAGGTTTTTTCTTTAGTTATGTTTGGTAAGTCTTCTTTCTAGGAACATGTCCATTTCTGCCATGTTTTCGAATTTGTTGGCAGAAAGTTGTTCATTATTCTTAGTATTTTTCCCTCATACCAACCAGTTCTCTGACTCTTTGACATCAACTGGGTGTCCAGTAGTTCCCTGGAATTAGCATCAGACCCCACAGGTTAGGAGCTCCCTCCCACAAGCTGTCCCCATTTCATTTGCAAGCTGCTTTGGGGTGGCCAGGCTACTCACACTTTTGCCGAGCCAGAAAATTGAGGGTTAACGTGACCCTCCCCCCACTGCAGGTTTGATAATTCACTACAATGACTCAGACTCTCAGAAAACGCTTTACTTACTATTACCAGTATATTATAGAGGACACAACTCAGAAACAGCCAAATGTAAGAGATGACTAGTGCAAGTTACGGTGTTGGGTGGAGCATGGAGCTTCTGTGACTTCTCTGGGCATGCTACCCTCCCAGCACTTAGATGTGTTACCTAACCCAGAAGCTCCCTGAACCTCCTTGTTTAGGAGTTTTTATGGAGAGCCCACTACATAGACATGGTTGGTTAAATCACTGGTTATTGGTGACAGAGCCAAATTTCCAACCCCTCCCACTTCTCCAGAGATGGGCATGGGTGGGTGGGGCTGAAAATTCCGCTCTCTAGTCACATGGTTGGTTCCTTTGGCAAGCTGCCCCAACCCTGAAGCTACCAAGGGAGACCACCAAGAGTCACTTTAATGACATAAACTTTGTTCTTTCTCAAGATTGCTTTGGCTATTTGGGGTCTTTTGTGGTTTCATATAAATTCAGGGTTCTATTTCTGTGAAAACTGCCATTGGAATTTTGATAGGAATTGTGTCAAATCTGTAGATCGCTCTGGGTGATATGGACATTTTAGCAATGTTAATTCTTCTAATCCGTGAGCACTGAACATCTTTCCATTTATTTGTGTCTTCTTCGACTTCCTTTATCAGTGTCTTACAGTTTTCAGTGTACAGGTCTGTCACCTCCTTGGTTAAGTTTATTCCTAGGTATTTTATTCTTTTTGATGTAATTGTAACTGTGATTGTTTTCTTAATTTCTCTTTCTGTTAGTTTTGTGTGTAGAAACACAACTGACTTTTGTATAATGATTTTGTATCCTGCAGGTTTACTGAATTCATTTATTAGTTCTAAGTTTCTTGGTGGTCTTTAGGGTTTTTTATATATATTATGTCATCTGCAAATAGAGATGGGGTTTTTTCTGTTTTGATTTGGATACCTTTTATTTCTTTTTCTTGCCTAATTAACCTAGCTATGACTTCCAGTACCATGTTAAACAAAAGTGGCAAGAGTGGGCATCCTGGTCCTGTTCCCAGAGGAAGGGCTTTCAGTTTTTCACTGAGTATGATGTTAGTTATGGGCTTGTCATATGTGGCGTATATAGCATATGGTTTCATTGTATTGAGATATGTTCCCTCTATAGCCACTTTGAGAGTTTTATCATGAATGGCTGTTGAATTTTGTCAAATGCTTTTTCTGCATCTTTTGAGATGATCCTATAATTTCTATCCTTCATTTTGTTAATGTTGTATATCATATTGATTGATTTGCAGATGTTGAACTAGCTTCACATCCCTGGAATAAATCCCACTGATCATGGTGTATGATCCTTTTAATGTGCTGTTGAGTTCAGTTTGCTAATATTTTTTTAAAGAATTTTTTCATCTGTGTTCATCAGGGATATTGGCCTATAATTTTCTTTTCTTTTCTCTGGTTTTGGTATCAAGGTAGTGCTGGCTTCATAAAATGAGTTTGGGAGTGCTCCTTTATTTTCTATTTTTTGGAAGATTTTAAGAAGGATTGATATTAATTCTTCTTTAAATGTTTGGTAGAATTTACCAGTAAAGCCATCTGGCCCTGGACTTTTGTTTGTTAAGAGGTTTTTGATTACTAATTCAATCTCTTTACTAGTAATTGGTCTGTTCAGATTTTCCATTTCTTCTAATTCAGTCTTGGTAGGTTGTATGTTTCTAGGAATTTATCCATTTCTTCTAGGTTGCCCAACTTGCTGTTGTGTATTTGTTCATTGTAGTCTCATATGATCCTTTGCATTTCTCTTTATTAGTTGTGACATCTCTTTCATTTTTAATTTTATTTGAATCTTTTTTTTTTTTCCCCTTGGTGAGTCTAGCTAAAGGTTTGCCTATTTTATTTATCTTTTCAGAGAACGAGCTCTTAGTTCCATTGATCTTTTCTATTGTCTTCTTAATCTCAACCTCATTTATTTTTGTCCTGGTCTTTCTGTCCTTTTTCTACCAAGTTTGGGCTTCATTTTCTTTAGTTCCTTAAGGTATAAAGTTAGGTTGTTTATTTGAGATCTTTTTCATTTCTTACTGTAGGCACTTACTGTGGTGAACTTCACTCTTACAGCTGCTTTTGCTGAATCCCATCAGTTTTGGTTGTTATATTTCCATTTTCATTTGTCTGAAAAAAATTATATATTTGGTGAGAAAGCACACGAGCTGGAGGAGAGGGGCAGAGGGAGAGGGAGAGAATCTTAAGCAGGCTCCACTCTCAGTGTGGACCCCAGTGCGGGGCTCAGTCTCACAACCCTGAGATCATGACCTAAACTGAAATCAAGAGTTGGACACTTAACCAACTGAGCCATCCAGGTGCCCTTGTCTGAAGATATTTTTTATTTATCTTTTAGTTTCTTCTTTGACCACTGGTTACTCAGTGATATGTTGTTTAATATCTACATATTTGTGAGTTTTCCAGTTTTCTTCTGATAATTGATTTCTAGTTTCATACCCCTGGAGTTGGAAAAGGTGCTTGATATGATTTCAGTCTTCTAAATTTATTAAGACTTTTTTGTGGCCTGACGTATGGTCTGTCCTGAAGAATGTTCCATGTGTGCTTGAGAAGAATGTGTATTCTACTGCTTTTTGATGGAATAGTTCTGTAAGTGTCTATTAAGTTCCTCTGGTCTAATGTGTAGTTTAAGTCCACTTTTTCCTTATTGATTTTCTGTCTGGATTATCTATTCACTGATGAAACTGAGATATTGAAGTCCCCTACTATTATTGTATTGCTGTCTATTACCCCCTTTAGTTATGTTAGTATTTTTTTTATATATATATCTTGATTCTCCTATGTTGGGTCCACAAATATTTACAGTTGTCATATCCTCTTCTTGGATTCGTCATTTTATCATTATATATGACCTTCTTTGTCTCTTATTAGTCTTTCTTTGTCTTCAAGTTTGTTTTATCTGATACATCTACCCTTGCTTTCTTTTCTTCTCCAGGTTGAGGAGTATTTTTTTTCTATCCCTTTATTTTCAGTCTATTTGTGTTCTTAAAACTGAAGTAAGTCTCTTGTAGGCAGGATGTAGTTGGGTCTTATTATTATTATTATTATTATTATTATTATTATTATTAATTTTATTTTTAAGTAATCGCTACACCCAGTGTGGGCTTGAACTTACAACCCTGAGATCAAGAGTTGCACACTCTACCAACTGAGCCAGCCAGGTGCCCCAGGTCTTATTTTTTTTAGATCTAGTCTATGCTTTATCTTTTGATTAGATAATTTAGTCCATTTACATTTAAAAGTAAATATTGATAGGTATGGACTTACTGCCAGTTTGTTCATTGTTTTCTGGCTGTTTTGTAGTTCTTTTGTTCTTTTCTTGCTTTCTTCCTTTGTGATTTGATACTTTTCTGTAGTGGTATGCTTGGATTCCTTTCTCTGTATCTTTTGAGTATCTACTGTAGGCTTTTGCTTTGTGGTTACCATGAAGCTTATATAAAACACCCTAGAGTTACAACAGTCTATTTTAAGTTGATAACAGTTAAGTTTAGTGCATTCAAAAACTCTACATTTTTACCTCCCTGTTTCATGTTTTATATTTTCGATGTCATAATTTATATCTTTTTACATGTATATCCATTAACGGATTATTGTAGTTACAGTTTTTTTTCTTACTACTTTTGTCTTTTAACTTCATGCAAATTTATAAATGATTAACCCATCACCGTTACATTAGATTATTCTGAGTTTAGCTATGTATTTACCTTTACTGGTGATATTTATACTTTCAAATGTTTTCCTGTTCCTAATTAGTGCCCTTTCACTTCAGCTTAAGGAAGCACCTTAACATTCTTGTAAGGCCATTGTGGTGGTGATGAACTTCTTAAGCTTTTGCTTATCTGGACAACTCTTTATCTGTCCTTCAGTTCTGAAGGACAGCTTGGCTAAGTAGAGCATTTTTGGTTGGCAGTTTTTTCCTTAAGCACTTTGAATATATTGTGCCACTCTTTTCTGGCAGAAGTTTCTGTTAATAGCCTCATGGGGTTTCCCTTGTATGTAACACGTTGTTTTTCTCTTGCTGCTTTTATGATTCTATTCTTAGTTTTAACTTTTGACACTTTAATTATGTGTCTTGGCATAGGTCTTCTTGGGTTCATTTTATTGGACCTCTCTGGGATTCCTGGATCCGAATGTCTTTTTCCTTCCCCAGGTTAGGGAAGTTTTCGGCCATTATTTCTTCAAATAAGTTTTCTGCCCCTTTCTCTCTCCTCCTTCTGAGTCCCCATCATGCAAATATCGGTCTGATTGATGATGTCCCATAAGTCTCTTAAGCTGTCTTTAGCCTCTTTTTCTTTTGCTCCACTGATTGGATGAATTCCACTGCTCTGTCTTTGAGTAACTGATCCTTTCTTCCACTGCAGTCAGTCTGCTGTTGAACCCCTCTATTGAATTTTTCACTTCAGATTTTGTATTCCTTAGTTCTGTGATTTCTGCATGGTACTTTCTTGTATTTTCTATCCCTTTGTTAAAGTGCTCACTTTGTTCATGAATTGTTCGTCTGACTTCAGTGAGCATTTCTATGACCATTATTTGAACATTTGGACTCTGGTTTATCACATATTTTTGTTTCATTATGTCTTTTTCTGATATTTTGTTCTTTCATTTGGAACATATTCCTCTGTTTCTTCATTTTTCTCGACTCTCTGTGCTGGTTTCTATGCATTAGGCAAAACAGCCACATATCCTAATGGTCTTGTGTGGGAAATGAACCTTATCATTCAACCCTGCCCTAGGTATTGGCTGTCTCTCAAATCTTTGTGATTGTCTAAGCAGTCTTGTTTGTTCTTAGTGACTCTCAGTATTGAAGATGTGGCAAGCCCTGCCAGTGTCCCAGAGGGGAGGATCTCAGTCAGCACCTAGATTCAGGCTTATTGGCAGCTGGACCTTCAGACAGCAGCTTTCATTTCTTTATTTTCTTTATTTATTTTTAAAGATTTTATTTATTTATTTGACAGAGAGAGAGAGAGAGAGGGAACACAAGCAGGAGGAGTGGGAGAGGGAGAAGCAGGCTTCTCACCGAACAGGAAGCCCGATGTGGGGCTCGATCCCAGGACCCTGGGATCATGACCTGAGCTGAAGGCAGATGCTTAACCGCCTGAGCCACCCAGGCACCCCACGTAGCAGCTTTTAAAGTATGCAAATACACCTCTTTCAGGAGAAGACTGGGATATGGGTATTTCTATCTGCGGCCTCATCAGCGCTGTGCCCTGAGGGGATGGCTGGCCAGGAACTGTTTCTCTGTTACATTTTTGTGGGACTGCAAATGTCAGCCCTACTGGCCACCAGAGCCAGGGGCATCCTTTGGATGGCAGCCACAAAAACTGGGACCCCAGATGTATACACAAGCTCTTTTCCTGGAAATATTGGCAACCTGGAGTGAGGCAGCAGGAGAGCACAGAAGTGGTGCCTACCAGCCTCCCTGGTCTCTGGAGAGTATTATAGTCAGCCCCTGTTGTGTGTTAATTAGAAGCCTACCATACAGGCTGTAGCTATTAAGATATGCAAAAAAGGCCTCTTTCACAGAAAGACTGGGCATGTCTTCTACGTTCTTTGGGTCTGTGCTGGGCCCTAGGGGAGTTTGCTATGGTGAGTTCCTACCAGCACTTTAAGAGTTGTCTCTTAGTTTTCTATAGCCTTGTTGGTCTCATGGATGTAAGCCCCATTGGTTTTCAAAACTAGGTGTTTTGGCATCCATTTCTCAGATGAAGAGTTTAAAAGTTGGGGAACCAGATGTAAAATCTAAACCTTTCACTCTTCAGTGAGAAGTTTGGAGTTGTAAGTTCCCCCCTGGCTGTATGTTGTGGTATCAGGTGTGGGGTTTATGGTGAGATTATTAGCCTCTCCTCTCAGTTTGATGTGTGTCTTTTCTCATTTTACACAGTGTGTGGGAGCCACTCAGGTAGTTTCTGGATTTCTTTCAGAGGCACTTGTACTATATGTAGCTGTAGATTTGGTGTGTCCGTAGGAGGATGTGAGGTCAAGAGCCTCTTATATTGTCATCTTTTTTTTTTTTTAAGATTTTATTTATTTGACAGAGAGAGACACAGCGAGAGAGGGAGCACAAGCAGGGGGGAGTGGGAGAGGGAGAAGCAGGCTTCCCGCAGAGCAGGGAGCCCAATGCGGGGCTCAATCCCAGGACCCTGGGACCATGACCTGAGCCGAAGGCAGACGCTTAACAACTGAGCCACCCAGCCCCTTATATTGCCATCTTACACCCGATCCCTTTGTTAATTGAGTTTCTAATGTCAATTATTAGAAATTATTTTTCTGGGATTTCTTTTGGTTCTTTTTCAAAGATACAGGTTATTTGTGATATCTTTTGTTCCTTTGCAATGTACCCTCTTTTATTTCTTGAAATATATTAAACATACTCATTTGATATTCTATAGGTAAAAAATTTGCCTTGTCTAACTCTGTTTCAACTCACTATCACTTGTCTATTTTCTCATAGGTTTGTGATTTTTTTTTTTTTTAATTTGTGGTAGCCATTTGGGTGTGTTCTTCTAGAAAGGATTATATGTTTGTTATTTCTGGGTATTTGGGGCACTGCTAACCTAGGAATACTCTCAGACTGTTCTAGCCACACCACATAAGATAGGATGTACCCTATCCTACATGAACAGAGACTTGTGTTAGTAAATTTCAAGGGAGACTAACCCCCCCACCCCGTTTTATCCTTCTTCATAATACTTAGGCTTATTATTTCTACTGATCTTCTCTGTAGGGTGAATATTCGCCCCCCCACCCTGGTCCCCCGTCACATAATTCACTTACTAAGGATGTTGCCTTTCATGGGACACAACCTTATGCATGGGTCATGCATGGGAAGTCCTGTTTCCTACCTTGCCCAGGCCTCATGTCTTATCTTCTAACTCCCATATTGCTCTCTGAAGTCTAAGTTCTAAGCCACCAAGGATAGATAAATATCCTAAGCAAATGCTAGCTCCAGAACTTACTTTGGATTCATGCTATCTTTTACCTGTGGCTTCTAAGGATTTCCCTTATTTTTTCAACAAATTCAGCCATTCATTTAGAATGATATTTAAAAAATATTTTATCCAAGGCTGGTGTAGCCACTCTGGAACAGTATGGAGTTTCCTCAAAAAGTTAAAAATAGAACTACCCTATGACCCAGCAATTGTACTACTAGGTATTTATCCAAAGATACAAACAGTGATTCGAAGGGGCATATGCACTCCAGTGTTTATAACAGCAGTGTCCACAATTGCCAAAATATGGAAAAAGCCCAGATGTCCTTTGACAGATGAATGGATAAAGAAGATGTGGTACACACACACACACACACACACACACACACACACACACAGGAATATTACTCAGCCATCAAAAAGAATGAAATCTTGCCATTCACAATGATGTGGATGGAACTAGAGGGTATTATGCTAAGTGAAATAAGTCAGAGAAAGACAAATACCATATGATTTCACTCATATGTGGGATTTAAGAAAGAAAACAGATGAACATAGGGGAAGGGAAGGAAAAATAGAATAAGATGAAAATAGAGAGGGAGGCAAACCATAAGAGATGCTGAACTCTAGGAGGGGGGAATGGGGGGTGGGATTACTGGGTGATGGGCATTAAGGAGGGCACTTGATATAATGAGCACTGGGTATTATATGCAACTGATGAATTACTAAACTCTACCCTAAAACTAAAGAAAAAGAAAAATAATAATACTTTATCCAGCATTTTTAATTATTCTGAATGAGGAGGTTTCTCTGCATATCTCTCCTGCCATTTGCAGGTACAAAACACCTTTTGAGTTTCTTCATCAATTTGTTCCTTGAAAAACTGTCCAGCTTAAGAACATCAGAAGAGGTTATCACTAATCCTGCTTTTTCTACTAATAACCTATGTGTATAGGTAATAATTCTTCCCAAAATAATTTATAATTTACAGCAATTCTCACCAAGTCTCTTTTCTAAAGTAACTTGGTCAAATTTTTTGGGAACCTAACAAAATTATTCTGAAGTTCTTATCTGGAATAAAAAACTGATGAGAATAGCCAGAGCAGTTTAGAAGAAGAATAGTAATGGTGGAGGACTAACTCCTTCCTTAATATTAAATATTAAACTTATTCTAATATTAAATATTAAGCCATATTTTAAACTCTATAAGATAATTAGATCAGTATGGTAATGGCATAGGTACTCGTCTATCAGTGGAATGAAAGATATAACTCATAATAGTTCTGAGTATTTGTTAAATCTTGGTATGTCTTAAAGCAAACTTCCCAAATTAGCAGAGAAGGGTAGGCTTAACCCACACACGTTGCTGACAAGAGTGACTTGTCATTTTGAAAAAGAAGTTTTAATTGATGTAAAGCAAAATAAGGCCTATGAAGTTTAAAGAGTTAAATGGATGAAAAATCAAATGATAGAAGGGCTAAGTAAAAATATTTGCTTGATTGTAGAAAGGACTTACTAAACTTGAAAATCAATGACTATTTCTGGAAGGTGGCAAGAAACTGGTTACAGTGAATGATGAGGCAGTAGAGTGATTTATCTGACTTTGATCATGAGAAAGCATTACCTTTCAAAATAATATAAATAAAATTTGTTTTAAAAAATAAATGGAAGGAGTATGGAAATAATTGATAATCTTAATTTGGCAAAATTTAAAATTTCTGTCTTTAATAATTAAAGAGAAATTCCATGTATTAAATTGGCTAAATTCTTATAATAAATACAACTGTAACAAATATAATCTGTAATAATAAAATAATTCATGTTAATCCATGTGAACACTGAGAATCCAGTAGATTCAAAGGTAAAAAGAGATTTTTTACAAAAGAGAAACATGAATTCTAAAACATACCAAGAAGTGTCAGGGCCTTCAGGAATTGTATGAAAAATATTTTTGTAACACTACTGATTTCTAATAATACTATTTTACCCCTAAATTTCAAATTTGTTTTTCTGATATTTATGTGACTTTTTTTTTTTTTTACTAAAAGCTAGGCATGTCTATGTTTAGAGAGGCCTTGTCTGTTTCTTGAATTTTGTTCTTATTTTGGGAGTTATGCTTGGGCTTAAATGTTTTTCTTAGAGATTTTTCATTGTAAATATACTATTTATTAAGCTTAATGTGTTCATATATAAATGGTGTGTTTGAGTAAGATGTGGTTTATCTTAACTTGGTTAACAAAGACTTATGTAAAATTTTCTCTGCACCACCATTTTATCGAAAACACTGACTTGTCAATGATAAGTGTTACTGAAAACTGCTAAATGAATACTAATTCCTTTATTCCTTTAGTACTAGCAGCATACCACCAGGTGGCAGTACAAGCCAAGTACAAAATCGTCACTATAGAGTTGCACTTTAACTGGAATGAAATTAGTAATGGAATATCTGTATTTGAGTAGAATCACCCCATCTTCCTAGGTGTTTTTTAAGCCTGGCTTTAAACTAGTTTTTCAGAAGTAAGGCTTTGATTAAAAAAAAAAAATCTGGTCATGTTGCACAGGAAAAGACCTGTTTTATTACGTTACTTTTGAGTAACCCAAAAGAACATCTTACGGATTCCAGTCCAGACAAGAATGAAACGTCTTTGAGTGGAAAGATTCTCTATACCATAGAACTGTAGGTCCTAAGCCAATCAGATAAATAAAGCTGGTGCTTTAGTCAGGAGCCAGCCTGCCAGGAAATAAACATGGCACTTGGGGTTGAATTATTCATAGACACGTTTTTTTGTGGGTTAGACAGCTCAATCTGTCTACATTTTTTTTTTTTTAAGTCAGGTATGACTTGATTGCAGTGCTTAGTCACATATCTGGAAATAAATAGTTGCTAGATAAAAATATATGATTTTTTATTTTCATAACTAAATGTATATGGCATGTGTTTCATGTCCATACATTTCCAAGGGTATTTTTAGAGACATCTGTTTCCATATCAGTAACTTTGCTCTTTCATGGTGCTAGAGTCTTTCTTTGAGGGGAGCGGAGAGCAGCGCTGGAGGATGTTCGGTAAGACTGGCGCTCCTGAGGGGCAGAGAATAGCTCACACAGCTCAAAATCCAAAACCTGGGATTCTAATGAGGGGCTTTAGTTATATTAATGTTGATATTTGTTTTAGCCACTGAAAGAGAATTTCCAGCTGCTCCATTAGAGATCTGAAGTCTCTCAGCTGAATAAATTAAATCCTTCCTACTGAGACAACTTGAAAGTGAGCCCCCACGGGTCTGTGGGGATCTGTGAGAAATTATGGAAAGCCCAGAAAAGGCCTGAAAATCAGAAGTGTGAGGATTCTGATCCTTCAGATTTTCAAAAGGAGAAGAAGTAATTTCAGTACACTGTGGTCTATAATAAACTGTGGTCTCAATTCTGTTTTGTCAAATGAATGATTGGTGAGTCCTTGGAAGCAGCATCACTTACTCATGAGAAGCCAGAATGTGCTTAACACCCATCACAGCAAACTTTCTTTTTTAATAAAGTGTCCAAAGCTGGGAAGGGTAGAGAACCTAGAAATCTGAATTTGAGCAAGGCGCTTGGCGAGGTCTCTCATAACACACCTTTGGCTGAAGTGAGGTGTAAGTGTCATTATGTATATTGATAATTAATTGATCAACTACCAAGGTGGTGCCATTTAATAGAATGATGTTAAGTGATGTCTCTAGGGATGTCCTTGGCCTTTTTTCTTTAATCTTTTTATTCATGATTTGGATGAAGATGTGGAAGGCATTCTGATAAAATTTGAGATGATATGAAGTTAGAATAAATTAAATGGTCAAATCAGAGTTCTGAAATCTTAGGCTGGTTGAACTTGGTAAGTGTTAGGAGAATGATTTTAAAGGGAATATAGGTAAAGGCTACTACTTGCATCCTAAAATCAACAGCATATATACAAGGTAAGTCATATCTTAGCTGTAGCACATTGAGAAAAGACTTAAAGGAATATAGTTGGCAGTGAATATAGTATCAATCAGCTGTATACCATGGCTGTCAGCAGAGTAAATATTAATTTAGGTTTTATTATTCACAAAGTGTGGCATGGCAAAGGAGAGAGGAGATGTCTCCTCTTCAACTGGTGGGACCACCCTTGCTTCAATTCTGGGTGCTCTGTCTCAAGTGGGGCATAGGGCAGGCTAGGAACTGTTCCGGGGGAGATAAGCAAGATAGTAAGAACTGTAGAAGCTGTTATAAAGGGCATGGCTAAAGGAACTGGCTCTTAGAAAATGCAGTGTCAGAAGATGGAATGACACTGGCTTCACATTTTGGAAGTCTGTCTTGTGAGAAAGGGATTAGACTTGTTCCGTGTTCAAATTAGAGTCAAGGGGGTGGAAACCTTAAAGAGAGAGTTTTGTGTTTCATGTAATGACTCTCTCATGGTTGGAAGCAACCCCAGAGGGGAACACACTCTTTCAAGAGATGGTGATTTCTGTGTCATTAGAGTGTTCAAGCATGGATGGGTAAGAACTTGGAACTGTCTTAGCAACTGATAGATTGTTGAATGAATTTAAAAGTCTCTTCCAATTCTGGATTTATGGTTATTTTCTTAACCTGTTATTAAGCTAAAAGGAATCCTTAAGAAAAGGCACCTTTGAACAGTTCTTAATATTAATTTATCCCAATAATCCTAATATATTTTTTTCTTTCTTTTCAGTGTCTTTAGCTAGCAGAGGCAGTATCAGGATTTGAAATGTGACTTTTATTCCTGTTGTCTCAGTGATATGGTCAAAGCCCCAGTGCCAATATAAATACAATAGGTACCAAGTACTTCCAAATTCTAAAGAGATTACCTAAGCAGGTCATGTCAAATGATTGGGTAACCAATTCTGCCCGTTGCTCACCTCTGGGGTTGGAGTTGAAGAGTTGGTGATGAAGATTGAGAGAGTCATTGGTGTGCTGCAATATACCCATCGGCTCATGGGGAACTGCTGGGAGAATTTGACATGGATGCCCTGGAACTGGAGAGACTCTAGGACAGTGATGCCCACTAAGAGAGACTGTGGCTAAGTTACCCATGCCTGGCAGTGGCTCGAAAGAGAGGGGGGGGCTTTATTGGGAACAATCTTCGCTACCACAGAAGGGGCATGGCAAAGGTGTGTGTTTCCCCTAGTCCAGAAGTGGGGTTATTTCTAAGGGGACCTTGCCCAACAGGGTTGGCTGGAGGGGTGGATTGCCAGCAATCAGGGGCTGGTGGGGGAGACTATTAACAGGCAGTGACAGGAGGCCAAGGAGGAGAAGAGTTTAAAAGAATTTACTAAAGCCAGACTATTTAGGTTCAAATTCAGGCTCTGCTGCTTTTTCGCTGTGTGATCATGGACAGAGGTAAAGCAAGAAAGGAGAAGAATCTAGCCCCACAGGCCTGCATCTTAGCAAGATAGCTCGGGGGAGCCAATTTAAATTCAATAAGATTTTGGAATTTTAACAGTAAGCAAGAGACTTTTAAAATACTGAAGTAAGATTATTTTTGCAACTTAAAGGGACAGAGAGAGCTATGGGACTTTCCATTTAAGCGTTTAGAAAAGGAGTCCAGAAAGCAGGTTTGAAGACAGTGGAAAAAAGAATAAAGCTCCCTTCTGCTTGCATCCTGTGCAGACCAACCTAATAAATAGGTAGATTGTGGAAATGCCAGAGCCGTGGATGGATTCTGGATGTGATTTTGTCACCAAATAGCAGTGTCCATAGCAAGTCACCCTACCTCTTTGGGTCCCAACTGTCTTCACCTGTAGAAGTTCTCCTGCTTCGTTTTAGCCGTGTAGTTCTGTTTCCATTTTCCTTCACAGGCAAGATATGTGATATATGTCATATATATATATAGATACTATATATTTATATATTTATATATAGTTTTATATATAAGTATATTTATAATGTATTTATAAATACTAAGTGTATCTATGACATAGATATATATAGAGATAGATACATATATATACTAAACGTAGATACATATATTTGCTAAATATACCTATGACATAGATATATTTAGATAGATACATATATAGATAGATTTAATATTTATAAATATATATAGATAGATACATTTGATATTTATAAATATATCTCTATATAGATACATTTAGTATTTATATATATTTATTTATACCCAGAACTTTTTTCAGAAAAGATTTCATTTAATTGAATTGCATTTTCTATTGGTATACTGATTGTGTTTTGTGCCTAAATACAGTGTTAAGGTTATCTTCTGTGTTTCTCCAGTAGTTTTCCTCTGCTAAACTTTATATAGATAAGCTTTAGTAAGAGATGGCATTTGGAGCACATATATCTTAAGAGTCTTACCCATATTAATTCTGCTGATTCAGTCTACATGTGGTTTTTATATTTTATAGCTGAAAAGTCCCAGACAAACTAAATTGCAGGAGGTAAAAGGAATGTCAGTTAAATACAATTAAATATTAAAGAATTGCTCAGACCTCTTGGAATTCATGAAATAGTTCTGCATGTTCTTACTCATGTATGCAACAAAAAATAGACTTAGTTTGTCCTTGAATTTTAAGTCTCCTTATAACACCACTGCTCTGTAAGGTAACGTAATTATCTGTAAATTCCTGTCGGAGTCTCTGACATGCCCTGGAAAGGAATGGCACAACCAAATCATTGCTTTAGCTAGTTTAGTTATTTAAAATTGTACAGTAAGGTATGCTTTTCAGTCCAAATGACAAGGAGACATTGATTAGAAGAACATCGTAAAATAACAAAACGAGAAGGCAACATACATCTTAATCTGTTCAGTTCTTTGCTGGAATCCCTCATTTCTGGATTGATCTCTTGAGCAATATTTTGTTATAAATTATACTAGATTGTGTATTTATTAGTTTTAAATTTTGTAAGACCTTCAGTCTTCGCACTGGTCATGAATGAAGGCTCGAAGTTGAGCACTACATGTGTATTGTGTATTTATATACACAGCAGCATCTCTGCCGTACGCTGAGCCAGGACAGCAGTACCAACAACTGGGGCACCTGTGGCTCCAAAGCCTGTAATTTGAGGTGTCTTTGCTATTTGCGCCCAATTTAGGTTTAAATGATCTCTGAGTTTTCTTCTATCTCCACAATCCTATGGTTCAACTCACAGGAGACATCCTCTCTAAAGCTTAGGTATACATTCAGCCATGGCAGCTTAAGCCTCTAAAATCTCAGCATCCAGAACACCAAAAACCCTGTTAGAATGAAGTGAGAATATTTGTATGTTGGTAAGAGAATGGAAAGTCAAATGTAATAAAGTGCCTTTCCTTTAAAATACATGTACGTTAGTTTAATTTCCTTTGTGATCCAGGAACTGCTCCATATCATGGTGCTTAAGAGGATTATAGGGAGTATAATTACAGAGAAAGAAATAAACAAAGAGCCCTGAATTCAGTTTCTGAGGCAGTTTCTTTCTGCCTTACTGGACTATAGACCAAGTCTAAAGATCTAGGCCAGTGGTGATAAGGGGCAATTGCACACGTAATGAATTCGAGGGTGGCAAGAGCACGTCTTATTCCAGGCTTCTGGTAGTAGTATTTTTGTAACCCAGCACATTTCCTCTTCTTTCCTACTCGTTTAGTGCCATCTCTATTGCCTGCCTGCCTTTCTTTCTTTTTCTTTCTTTCTTTCTTTCTTTCTTTCTTTCTTTCTTTCTTTCTTTCTTTCTTTCTTTCTTTCTTTCTCTTTCTTTCTTTCTTTCTTTCTTTCTTTCTTTCTTTCTTTCTTTCTTTTTCTTTCTTTCTTTCTTTCATCATTTCTTTCTTTCAAGATTCTACTTATTATTTGACAGAGAGAGACACAGCGAGAGAGGGAACACAAGTAGGGGGAGTGGGAGAGGGAGAAGCAGGCTCCCCGCTGAGCAGGGAGCCCGATGCGAGGCTCGATCCCAGGACCCTGGGATCATGACCTGAGCCGAAGGCAGACGCTTAACGACTGAGCCACCCAGGCACCCCTCTACTGCCTTTCTTTACACAGGGATCAGCGTAGGACCTAATAGGGTCAGAGAGCCCCATCCATCTGGCCATTGTGAGTGGTTCAGATGTGATGCATGAGCCAAGCAGGGCCGGTGAGAGCCCTTGTCTGGGACTTTCTTATAGTGGAGGCAATAGGAAAACCGGCTTTTGCTTCTGTGTTCCTAGAACTGGAAGAGTAGCTGAGGATGGCTAATTTTATCATCCTATGGAGGAAGCCTTCTGCAATTGTCAGAATGAGGCCTGCTCCAAGAGAGACGAAGAGAGGAGAAATACGGTCGTGTTGTTTGAGGTCTGGCTCTAGGTCTGTCTGGTGTTAGCTCTAATAAACCACTCCTTTTTCATGTCGTATTAGTTGATTTGGATTTCTGTCATTTGTATCCTGACTAATACAGACTTCGAACAGAAATATTAGAAAACACCCACTTATGAAATATTACTTCATAAGCCTAAAAATACAGATGATTTTGGTATGATAATAAAAATAACTGCAATTTATCAAACATCTACCAGGTGCTAAGCATGGTCATAAGTACATTCTGTGTTCTGTTTCTTTTCTTTTTTTTTAAGATTCTTTATTCATTTGAGAGAGAGAGAGAGAGCATCAGCAGGGGGGAGGGGCAGAGGGAGAAGCAGACTCCCCACTGAGCAGGGTGCCCGACATGGGATTCAATCCCAGGACCCTGGGATCATGACCTGAGTTGAAGGCAGATGCTTAACCGACTGAGCCACCCAGGCGTCCCTTTGTTTTATTTTCATTTAATCTCCACAACAACCTATGTAGTATATGTTATCAGTTAGCTATTACTGGGTAGCTAACTCTCCCAAAATTTAGTGGCTTGAAACAGTAAGAATTTATTTAACCCAAGTCTTTGGCTTGGTTGGGTGATTCTTCTGGTCTAGACCAGGTTCAGCTGATCTTAAATGGGCTTACTCATGTGTCCATAATAAGTTGGCAGATTACTGGGGACTGACTAGCTTGGGATGACTTACTCATAGGTTTGGAGTTTGGTGGTTTTTCTCAGCTGGGCCCCACAGGAGTGACTGGACACTGTGTCTGCAGCAGACTAGCCTGGGCTTGTGAGCGTGGATGTTGCGGGTTCCAGAAGAGTGAGAGAAGGTGTGAAGTCCTCTCAGGCTCAGGCTAAGCACCAGCATTTTGCAACTTCTCCTGCATCCTATGGACCAAAATACAAGGCCAGCCCTCATTCAGGGAATGAGGAAATAGTCTCTACTTTTATTTTATTTATTTTATTTTATCTTATTTTATTTTTAAAGATTTTATTTATTTATCGGAGAGAGAGAAAGCGCAAGCAGGGGGAGCGGCAGGCAGAGGGAGAAGCAGGCTCGCCGCTGAACAAGGAGCCTGATGTGGGGCTCGATCCCAGGACCCTGGGATCATGACCTGAGCTGAAGGCAGACGCTGAACCGACTGAGCCACCCAGGCGCCCCTAATCTCCACTTTTAATGGGAGGAACTGGAAGTCAAAGGGAATGGATATAAGGAGGCATGAAAAAATGGGAGCACAACTAATTTTCTAAAAAAGGTATGAGGTGCATATACTTCAAAAGTTAATTTCTCAAGGTCACGTGGCTAGTAAATAGCAGAGACAGGATTTGAGCCTTAATCATGAGACAGAAAATCTCACTCTTTCAGCATTTCTTTCTTCTTGCTGATTGATCTATGTAGTCCTGTTGTCACAATTTAGTTTCTGAAGTCCTATTCTTAGATCACTTTTGAATGACTTCTCAGTTATTAGGAAGAGTTTCTTTATTATAACAAAGATATTGACTTTCTGTGAATAACCTTTCAAGGTTATTGAGGTTATTGAGCCACACTTACAAGCATTTTCATTCATATTTATACCCACAATAAAAGGAAGTTCATATTTTCATCTTGCATCATGGCTATGCCTTGAAATACCAGATGTTATTTTGGGAGAATAGATAAAATAACTTGTAGTATCTAGTAAATTCTTAAATAATACCTAGTTGTTGTGAGGAAACAATGAGTTCAGGCAAATGGGGAGCTGGAAGGTGGTGAGATCTGTAAAATGGGAAGAAGGCTATCAACAAATGGAAAAAAGGGATGGTGGACTCCAATCCTGTAGGATCCTAGGGAGGGTAATAGTGGCAGTAGCTACCATTTAAGTTGAGGAATCTTATAGCTTAGTGTGAAAGGCGACATGAATAGTCCAGAGACAGCCCTGTCCAAGGATCCTCAACAGGATAGAATATGAGGAAAAGAGACCATGTACACAGAGCCTGGGACTGCACTGCGAGGTTCAGATGCCCCACACTGTGCCTCTCCCGAAATAGTTTAGCTTAAACCCTCCTTGCATGCCTCGCTTAAAAGTCTGGGTGTTATTTAATTATTCCTTTAGAACAGTCCTAAGAGTGTTGGTGGGAGGGGGTGGTCACATAGGCAACTTTGTCTCATGAAATTCAATGATTAAAATGCATGATGGCTGTGAAGCAAGGAAGTTCGGAAGAGCATAGACAGAACCAGATGGTGGGAAATGAAAGGAGATAACTGCCAGGAACTTTCTTTCTGCAGTTGAAGCAAGGACTTCTCTCAGAAGGTAACACTAGGTTGGGGCACCTGGGTGGCTCAGTCGATTAAGCGTCTGACTCTTGATTTCCGCTCAGGTCATGATCTCAGGGTCATGGGATGGAGGTCCTGGGTCAGTGGGGTGTCTGCTTAAGATTCTTTCTCCTTCTCCCTCTGCTCGTCTCCCCCACCCTCTTCCCCCCCATCCCATCCCCACCTCAGGCATGCATGCTCTCTCTTTCTCTAAAACAAACAAAAAAAGGAAACACCAGGCAAGTAGAACTGAGCACTTGGGAACTTCTCAGAGATCATTTGGTTTGAGGTAGGACGGCTAGAACTTACATTTGGGGTATAGTCATGGGGAAAGGGAGTGTTCAGATGGTTCAGATGAGACAGGAGAAGGTAAAGGAGCCCAAGTAGGAGGACATCTATGGAGTGGTAAGCAGATGGTTTTATGATTTATAAGCTGGCTATTAGGGAAAAGAGCGGTATGTATAGTTTTTAAACATCATATATCTTATATCTTCATCTTTTTTTCAACACATTGGTAAATATGTCACTTAAAACAGCAGAATAGGTTCTAATTTTAGAATCTGGTGATAAGGAAAAGGCGGGGTATGAGAAGAACTTTGTGTGTTCTTTTTCCTCAGAGGGAAAAACCCAGGGATTGCACTATCCCTGATCAGCTTTCTAAGTGATTTTTTTTTTTAAGATTTTATTTATTTGAGAGAGAGAGAGAGCACGAGTGGGGGTGCGAGAGGCAGAGGGAGAGGGAGAAGCAGGCTCCCCGCTGAACAAGGAGCCCGATGTGGGGCTCCATCCCAGGACCCCAGGATCATGACCTGAGCTGAAGGCAGATGCTTAACAGACTGAGCCACCCAGGTTCCCCCTTAAGTGATTTGTTTTAAGAGGGTTTGCATGTTCTGTGTTCAGAAGCACAAAGAAACTTGGAATGGAGAATCAATATCTCCTCTTTCCTGTTCATCTCCATCTGCCCTGGATGACCCTGGAAAGAGAGGGTGGTCATTCTGCCTAAGTTAGAGAAGTTTGGTCTGCAGTCAGGACTGGATCCCAGGGCTGTGGAACCTGACATTCCTGTATTCCATGTCTGTGGGATTTTGTCCATATTTGACTGTCATGTGACTGCAGACTCTTTCCCCTGTACCAAAAATGTACAGAGTTCTAACCACAAGAGTGAGAATTCTATATAAACTTGCAATCACTTTTCAACATGAACCATTTGAAACAATAGATCCTATTTTATAATAAGGAAAATAATCCAAAAAACTTAAAAGAAAATAGGTCAACATCCTTAGATAAGAATGTATCTCAGAAAGGAGACAAAAAAAAAAAAGTTTGGGTAGGGCATCTCCACATAATAATTTTAAGCTTTTAAATCACAGGTTTGAGCTGTAGGAATGCCTTTGTTGATAAATACAGAAGAAGGATCAGCCATTGGAACTGCTTATCTTGCATTTGTTCAAAGCACTGAATAAACTAGAGCACATTTTGTAGAGTTTGGAATTTTACTGTGATGTGACAAGTACTCAAAGAAAGTCAAAGAGTTGTTGAATTTGCAAATAATAGATGTATATTTGCAGTGATTGATCCCCTTCTTCTAAATCTGTAATTAAAAAGGGTGGGAAAAGTAACCAAACATGAAAGCAATTTCACATTCTTCACTTTAAAGTTCTGGTTGAAGATATTTGAAAGATCAGGACGGTTTTTCATCTCTGGTAACTTAGATAATGCTTACAAAAACAAAATATAATCCAAGTGTCTTCTAAAGTATTGCTATGAATCTAAGTGTTATTCTTTATAAATTTATAGGTAAGAGCTGCCACCAATGTTACTGTCCTCAAAGTGATGTCTGTTTCTGGATACCGCTTTTTACTGTTTCAGTCTCTGAATTTTTATGTCATAAGCCAACTTTGCTGAGGGGTGTCTGGGTGGCTTAGTCAGTTGAGCATCTGAAACTTGATTTCAGCTCAGGTCATGATCATAGGGTCGTGGGATTGAGCCCTGCATGGGGCTCCACCCTCAGTGTGGTGTCTGCTTAGGATTCTCTCTCTCCCTCTGCCTCTCCCCTCCCCCGTCTTGCGTGCACACTCTCTCTCAATAAATAAATAAAATCTTAAAAAAAATAAGCCAGCTTTGCTTAAGTGTTAAGTATTTTTTTAAATACGCTTTATTCTGGAATAATTTTACATGTTCAGAAAATTTGCAAAGGCAATATAGCAAGTTCCTATTTACATTTCACTCATCTTCCCTTAATGTTAACATCTGTAGCATGTTGAACGGTGGCCTCCCAAAATATATGTCCGTATCCTAACTCCTGGAATCTGTAAATGTGACCTTATTTGGAAAAAGTCTTTGCTGATATAATTAAATTAAGGATTTCAAGATGAGATTATTCTGGATTATCTGATTGGGTCTTAAATCTAATGACAAGTGTCCTTATAAAAGATACACAGAGGAGAGACACACAGGGAGAAGAGAAGACTTGGATTTTTTTCTGGTGTGTCTTTTCTGTTCTAGGATCCAATCCAGGACACTACATTGCATTAGTTGTCACATCTCCCTGGTCTCCTCTGGTTCATGACCATTTCCCGGTCTTTCCTTGTTTTTCATGACCTTGATGGTCTTCAGCAGTACCGGTTAGATATTTTGTAGAATATCCCCTACTATGAGTTTGTCTGCTGTTTTTCTCATGATTAGATTGGGTTCTGAGTTCTGGGGAAGAATACACTTATGTCCGCTCACCATAAAGGGTAAAGTGTGTATATATATATA
>NW_027397065.1:26567331-26571075 GCF_003265705.2 Callorhinus ursinus | reverse complement strand
CCCTGCTGATGTTAGTCTTGATCACTTAGATAAAGTGGAGTTTTCCAGGTTTCTCCATTGTAAAGTCACTATTTCCCCTTTCCATACTATATTCTTTGGAAAGAAGTCTAAGTTTAGTCCACACTCAAGGAGGTGGGAGATTAAGCTACACCTCCTTGTGATGGGGGAAGCTAGTATGTACTATTTAGAAATTTTCTCTAAGACAAAGTCTTCCTTCCTCCCTTTCTTCAATAATTTATTTATATCAGTATCAATGTATGTATATATTATAACCCAATTCCGCATTACGATCTCATACATTATTTTGTAGCCCAAATTGTCCTAGTTTTTATGCCTATTATTATTTTTATTATTATCATTAACTTATTACATTTTATGGTATTAGTTTAAGCTTTCTTTTTGTTCTTCAGCCTATTAGCTATCTATTGTTCCATAAAAAATTACACCAAAACTTAGGGGCTTGGGCGCCTGGGTGGCTCAGTTGGTTAAGCAACTGCCTTCGGCTCAGGTCATGATCCTGGAGTCCCGGGATCGAGTCCTGCATCGGGCTTCCTGCTCAACGGGGAGTCTGCTTCTCCCTCTGACCCTCCCCCCTCTCATGTGCTCTCTCTCTCTCTCATTCTCGCTCTCTCAAATAAATAAATAAAATCTTTAAAAAACAAAACCCCCCCACAAAACTTAGGGGCTTAAAACAACAAACATTATCTCAACAATTTCTGTGGGTCAGGAATCTGAGTGTAGCTTAACTGGGTGCTTCTGCTCCCTCACAAGGCTGCAGTCGAGGTGTCAGGTGGGGGTTACAATCCTCTCAAGTCTTGACTGGGGAGGATCTGCTTCCCCAGGTTCATACACATGGTTGTTGGTAGCCCTCAGGTCCTTGCTGGCTGTTGGATAGAAACATCACTTCCTTGCCAGGTAGGACAGGAACAGTCGTAGAACAGCTCATAACATGGCAGCTGGCTTCCCTCAGAGGTGCCCAAGGTGGAAATTACAGTCCTTTTTAACCTAATCTTGCAAGTGATCCTCTATTACTTTTGCCATAATGTATATGATTCACTAGGGTGCCTGGGTGGCTCATTCAGTTGAGCCTGTGACTCCTGATTTTGGCTCAGGTCATTTGATCTTGTGGTCGTGAGATCAAGCCCCATGTTGGGCTCCATGCTCAGCGGGGAGTCTGCTTGAGATTCTCTTCTGTCTCCCTCTGCCCCTTCCCCCCACACATGCATGTGCACTCTCTCTCACTCTATCTCTAAATAAGTAAGTAAATCTTAAAAACAAACAAACAAAAAACCCAAACCAAAACAAAAAAAACAAGTGATTCACTAGTCCAGCTCACGCTTAAGGCAGGGATGATGGTTATAGAAGGCCATTCTGAAGAGGAAGAGGTGGTAATCACTGGGGCGACCACACTCAGTATCCCACTGTTATATTCATTCACTCACTTCAATTAGAATGAACAGAGGAAGAGAAGGGGGAAGATTTGAAAAGCAAAACCACTGTTGGATTAAATGTTTTGCTTGCAGTAACTTTTGAC
Source organism: Callorhinus ursinus (assembly GCF_003265705.2). Taxonomy (NCBI): domain Eukaryota; kingdom Metazoa; phylum Chordata; class Mammalia; order Carnivora; family Otariidae; genus Callorhinus; species Callorhinus ursinus. The sequence goes on along the minus strand of NW_027397065.1, from coordinate 26,569,541 downwards.
AAGGTGTCACATACTATATGGTGTCTATTATTATTCATTTGTACATTTATTTACTTATTCATTTAGGAGTATATGACATGCAGCTTCAAGCCAAATGTGATATTTCTGACCCCAGGCTGTGGTCTATGGGATTTTTGGAAAACATTTTTTTTCTTACTTAGCACCTGTGCTGCACTTTTGGGCTGTTCAGGCCAGCCACCTGAGCATCACTTCTGCCAGGTGTTATGTGAGCAGAAGTGGAACGATTAGTAATTGTAATTGAAGCTAAATGTAATTACTCTCATAATCTTGAGTTGTTCACCTTGAATTCCATAAAAATTGCATTATGAAGCTGAGGAATTATGAATTACTGACAAAGGATACTATGAATAATTCTCCCATTTTTATTCAACTCATCTTTAAATTAGGTTCATCCACCTTTAAGTGAAATTTGTTTGTTTCTTCTAGTAAAAAAAAAAAAAAATAATTCATGCTGCCTGCGTAACACTTGGAAGTGAATAAAACCCCAAAGGAAAATAACAAAAAACACTCTGAGTTATATACTGTAGTGTTAACATTTTGATACATAAAATTTCCATAGTATTCTCTTTTTTTAATTAAAATTTAATTTTTAAAAATTTTAAGTAATCTCTATACCCAACATGGAGCTTGAACTCACAACCTCGAGATCAAGAGTCTCATGCTCTACCAACTAAGCCAGCCAGGAGCCCCTCCACATTATTCTTATACATATGTATAAGATGCATATGTTTTATACATACATATAAACATACATATACATGCATCTTATACATATGTATAAGATGCATTTGTTTTATACATACAAAATATGTATAAAAATATGTATGCATATTTTTAACATCATTGTTAATCAAATTTGTAGAATATTTAGAAATATATTATGAATATTTTCCTAAGTAAGTCATTATTTTAGCAAGGACCCACTTGACTCATGATTATTGTCACTGAAATTCCCACACATGTGTAGTTTTGCTCTGTGGACACCTCTGCACTCAACTAATTAGCATATACTGACTTATAACTATTGGCCAGGAAGGAACCCAGCACAGGGGAGAGCACCAGCCAAGTATTTGGAAATCTCAGTTTTTGTTTTAGCTTTGCTACTAATTGGCTCATGTCCTTGGACTAATAAAAACCAATAGCTAACGTATATTGAACATTCACTTAAAAAAATTTTTTTTAAGTAAGCTCTAGGCCCAACATGGGGCTTAAACTCATAACCCCAAGATCAAGAGTTGCATGCTCTACCAACTGAGCCAGCTAGGCGCCCCTGTACTGAACATTCACTATGCTCAAAGCCCTTCACTTATACTCTCATGTTTAATCACAACACCTCAGTGAGGTAGATACTGTTAAAATTATACTCATTTTACAGAGGAAAAGATTGAGGCCAGAGAGATTAAGGAACTTGCCCAAGGGCAATAGCTAGTAGGTAGCGGAGCCAGGATTTAACCCTGGTAGCTAATTCCAGAGTTTATGTTCTAAATCATCACTCTATACTTTTTTTTTTCAGAGCAGATTTTTTTATTGTTATGTTAATCACCATACATTACATCATTAGTTCTTGATGTAGTGTTCCATGATTCATTGTTTGTGCATAACACCCAGTGCTCCACGCAGAATGTGCCCTCTTTAATACCCATCACCAGGCTAACCCATCCCCCCACCCTCCTCCCCTCTAGAACCCTCAGTTTGTTTTTCAGAGTCCATCGTCTCTCATGGTATGTCTCCCCCTCCGACTTACTTCCCTTCATTCTTCCCCTCCTGCTATCTTCTTCTTTTTCTTTTTTATTAACATATGTTGCATTATTTGTTTCAGAAGTACAGATCTGTGATTCAACAGTCTTGCACAATTCACAGTGCTCACCATAGCACATACCCTACCCAATGTCTATCACCCAGCCACCCCATCCCTCCCACCCCCCACCACTCCAGCAACACTCAGTTTGTTTCCTGTGATTAAGAATTCCTCATATCAGTGAGGTCATATGATACATGTCTTTCTCTGATTCACTTATTTCACTCAGCATAACGCCCTGCAGTTCTATCCACGTCGTTGCAAATGGCAAGATCTCATTCCTTTTGATGGCTGCATGATATTCCATTGTGTATATATACCACCTCTTCTTTATCCATTCATCTGTCGATGGACATCTTGGCTCTTTCCACAGTTTGGCTATTGTGGACAT
>NW_027397065.1:26475896-26567321 GCF_003265705.2 Callorhinus ursinus | reverse complement strand
TCCAGAGGGGTTGCACCAGCTTGCATTCCCACCAACAGTGTAGGAGGGTTCCCCTTTCTCCACATCCCCACCAACATCTGTCGTTTCCTGACTTGTTAATTTTAGCCATTCTGACGGGTGTGAGGTGGTATCTCATTGAGGTTTTGATTTGGATTTCCCTGATGCCGAGCGATGTTGAGCACTTTTTCATGTGTCTGTTGGCCATTTGGATGTCTTCTGTGGAGAAATGTCTGTTCATGTCTTCTGCCCATTTCTTGATTGGATCATTTGTTCTTTGGGTGTTGAGTTTGATAAGTTCTTTATAGATTTTGGATACTAGCCCTTTATCTGATATGTCAATTGCAAATATTTTCTCCCATTCTGTCGGTTGTCTTTTGGTTTTGTGGACTGTTTCTTTTGCTGTGCAAAAGCCTTTTATCCTGATGAAATCCCAATAGTTCATTTTTGCCCTTGCTTCCCTTGCCTTTGGCGATGTTTCTAGGAAGAAATTGCTGCGGCTGAGGTCGAAGAGGTTGCTACCTGTGTTCTCCTTTAGGATTTTGATGGACTCCTGTCTCACGTTTAGGTCTTTCAACCATTTGGAGTCTGTTTTTGTGTGTGGTGTAAGGAAGTGGTCCAGTTTCATTCTTCTGCATGTGGCTGTCCAATTTTCCCAACACCATTTGTTGAAGAGACTGTCTTTTTTCCATTGGACATTCTTTCCTGCTTTGTGAAAGATGAGTTGACCATAGAGTTGAGGGTCCATTTGTGGACTCTCTATTCTGTTCCATTGATCTATGTGTCTGTTTTTGTGCCAGTACCATACTGTCTTGATGATGACAGCTTTGTAATAGAGCTGGAAGTCTGGAATTGTGATGCCGCCAGCTTTGCTCTTCTTTTTCAACATTCCTCTGGCTATTCGGGGTCTCTTCTGGTTCCATACAAATTTTAGGATTATTTGTTCTTTGAAAAAAGTGGATGGTAATTTGATGGGGATTGCATTGAATGTGTAGATTGCTCTAGGTAGCATTGACATCTTCACAGTGTTTGTTCTTCCAATCCATGAGCATGGAACGTTTTTCCATTTCTTTGGTCTTCCTCAATTTCTTTCATGAGTATTTTATAGTTTTCTGAGTAGAGATCCTTTGCCTCTTTGGTTAGATTTATTCCTAGGTATGATATGGTTTTGGGTGCAATTGAAAATGGGATTGACTCCTTAATTTGTCTCTCTTCTGTCTTGTTGTTGGTGTATAGGAATGCCACTGATTTCTGTGCATTGATTTTGTATCCTGCTACTTTACTGAATTTCTGTATGAGTTCTAGCAGTTTTGGGGTGGTGTCTTTTGGGTTTCCACATAAAGTATCATATCATCTGCAAAGAGTGAGAGTTTGACTTCCTCTTTGCCGATTTGGATGCCTTTGATTTCTTTTTGTTGTCTGATTGCTGTGGCTAGGACTTCTAATACTATGTTGAATAGCAGTGGTGAGAGTGGACATCCCTGCCGCGTTCCTGACCTTAGGGGAAAAGCTCTCAGCTTTTCCCCATTGAGAATGATATTGGCTGTAGGTTTTTCATAGATGGCTTTTATGATATTGAGGTATGTATCCTCTATCCCTATACTCTGAAGAGTTTTGATCAGGAAACGATGCTGTACTTTGTCAAATGCTTTTTCTGCATCTATTGAGAGGATCATATGATTCCTGTTCTTTCTTTTGTTAATGTATTGTATCACGTTGATTGATTTGCGGATGTTGAACCAGCCTTGCCGCCCAGGGATAAATCCCACTTGGTCATGGTGAATAATCCTTTTAATGTACTGTTGGATCCTATTGGCTAGTATTTTGGTGAGAATTTTTGCAGCCATGTTCATCAAGGATATTGGTCTGTAGTTCTCCTTTTTGATGGGGTCTTTGTCTGGTTTTGGGGTCAAGGTAATGGTGGCCTCATAAAATGAGTTTGGAAGTTTTCCTTCCATTTCTATTTTTTGGAACAGTTTCAGGAGAATAGGTATTAATTCTTCTTGAAATGTCTGATAAAATTCCCCTGGGAAGCCATCTGGCCCTGGGCTTTTGTTTGTTGGGAGATTTTTGATGACTGCTTCAATTTCCTTAGTGGTTATAGGTCTGTTTAGGTTTTCTATTTCTTCCTGGTTCAATTTTGGTAGTTGATACATCTCTAGGAATGGACCCATTTCTTCCAGGTTATCTAATTTGCTGGCATAGAGTTGCTCATAATATGTGCTTATAATTGTTTGTATTTCTTTGGTGTTGGTTGTGATCTCTCCTCTTTCATTCATGATTTTGTTGATTTGGGTCATTTCTCTTTTCTTTTTGATAAGTCTGGCCAGGGGTTTATCAATCTTGTTAATTCTTTCAAAGAACCAGCTCCTAGTTTCATTGATCTGTTCTACTGTTCTTTTGGTTTCTAGTTCATTGATTTCTGCTCTGATCTTTATTATTTCTCTTCTCCTGCTGGGCTTAGGCTTTATTTGGTGTTCTTTCTCCAGCTCCTTTAGGTGTAGGGTTAGGTTGCGTATTTGAGACCTTTCTTGTTTCTTGAGAAAGGCTTGTATTGCTATATACTTTCCTCTCAGGACTGCCTTTGCTGTATCCCAAAGATTTTGAACAGTTGTGTTTTCATTTTCATTGGTTTCCATGAATTTTTTTACTTCTTCTTTAATTTCCTAGTTGATCCATTCATTCTTTAGTAGGATGCTCTTTAGTCTCCATGTATTTGAGTTCTTTCCGACTTTCCTCTTGTGATTGAGTTCTAGTTTCAAAGCATTGTGGTCTGAAAATATGCAGGGAATAATCCCAATCTTTTGGTACTGGTTGAGATCTGATTTGTGACCTAGGATGTGATCAATTCTGGTCATCACTTTATACTTTTGAAATGATTATGAACACTTGCTCTCTGGGCCTTAGTTTCCACATTGGCAGAATGAATAGAAGTTGTCTTAAAAGTAGGTGATCTCCAATGTCATTTGCTTGTTTGCAAGTATAGTGCTCGCTTCGGCAGCACATATGCTTGTTTGCAAGTATAACAGGATTTCATCATATGCATAATTAACTTACTCAACTTCAAAATTTCTCCAAATGAATTGTGAAAGCAAGAGAGAAAGAGATTGAAAGAGAGAGTTTAAATAATACAGAGAATTGAAATAGTCAAGTCAGTGTGGGTTGGTCAAAACTTATGGAAATAATGTATGAATGATTTAATTTTAAAATTATTATCATTGACAATGGAAAGAAATTTTTTTCAGGTGACCAGGTAAGTCAGTGGTGATGTAGTTACCTACATTCTTGAAGAAGAAACTGAGGAATTAATTGAAGTCAGTGGTGAAACACTTACAAGTGATAAATTAGGGCAGCCAATAAAATCAATTTGCAGTTGTAAAAAAAATGCATACTGTATTTTTAAGCAATATATCTTAAAGATAGTTTTACTATATGTGATTTTTAGGAACCTACTGATTTTATTTATTTTATTTTATTTTTTTAAGATTTTATTTATTTATTTGAGAGAGAATGAGAGAGCACAAGAGGGGGGAGGGTCAGAGGGAGAAGCAAACTCCCTGCTAAGCAGGGAGCCCGATGTGGGACTCGATCCCAGGACTCCAGGATCGTGACCTGAGCTGAAGGCAGTCACTTAACCAACTGAGCCACCCAGGTGCCCAAAAACCTACTGATTTTAAAATCAAGACTGAAGTAAGATGTGAATTCATTTTAACAGATACCTTCTCACATTAAATTTTTTTGGAAAGATAAAAGTTTATATTAAAGCATCTAAAAGCTAGTATTCATTCTGGCCTCATGAGGAACTAGACTATGACCAAAAAACCATTAGGATTAAAGGTAGCATTTTCTGGCTTCTTTTTTTTTTCTTTTTCTATGCTCCGCTATGGGGCTTGCTTCATTCTTTTTCCACCCAAGCTTTCTGTACTTCTCCAGGCATGGGTGGAAAATGGCCACCCTACATAATCTTTCAGACCAAGCCCTTAGTAGGGAATGACCAGTGTTTCTGAGACTTAATTCCAAATGTTCTGGAGAATCTGCTACCTCAGTTAGGTTTGTGAGACCCAAGAGAGTAAGGCTCTCTACCCCGCTTTCCAGGAGAAACCATGGAGAAGGATCTAGATCCAGAACACTAACTGCTACATGGTGTGTTTCAGCATGCCAGACACAAATGACCTCACAGAATTTCCTGGGTCCCTAAAGCAGGGCTTGGAAGCAGAGGAGGAAGTCACTGGACTTGCCCTCTGGACAGAAGTGAGGGAAGTCTTAATGGTGTTGAGAGAGAACCGGACAGGACATCAGATGCCTCAGTAGGTGACTAATAGCAGGGCAATCTCCGGGGAATGGATGTGGAATGCCTTGGGACTTAGCTATAACTCAGGAAAGGGGGAGTGGGAAAGGAAGAATGCCAAACCAACAGATTAAATTTTTGCCTCTCCAGTAAAATAGAGCTTAAAATAAAAGCTAGGCTGAATTATAGAAAAATAGTATTATGCTGGTGGCACACTTACTTTGAGGGCTGAGACTTGTATCCGATACCCATGGAGACGTGTCTGGAGTTGCTGTGATCCCTCATGCAGCACATTTCTGAACTGCAGACTGCTGACACACTCCAGAATTAGAGTCAAGCCATGGCAACACTTGTGATCCCCTGCAGAGACAAGGTAGGTGCTCAAGACACCACTGATTTCAGGAAAACCAATGGACTGTAGTGAAATTCAGTTGGCGATAGGTGGTTCTACAGATATGCTTTGAAGTTTTGGGGCAACTTGAGGGTGGTGGGGAGAGGGTGGGGGACAGACGCCAACCTTAATGAAGGTAGTGGGTAGTTCTGAGTTCTGTGAGTACCAAGGAGGCAGTTAAGAAGGTCGCTGCATGAGCTATTCTTTTTAAGGCATCTTTCTCTGACTCTGATTTTAGCCAGGGGCCTTGAGAGGAATGAGTGATTCCAGCAGCACCAGCTCAGGCCCCGGCAGAGGGCACAGATGGACACTTATCATAGCAGCTCTTTGGGGATACCCTGACCTACGCTGTTTTTAAGGCAGCTTCCAGGGCAGAAAAATCCCCGTGCTCTGTCAAAGCGGTGTCCCGTTACTGTGCTAAAGACTGATGCAGTGGCCAGAACCACAGGCAGCCAGGTCTTGGGGAAGGACTGTAACAAGCTTTGAGAGGACACTGCTCTGCATTGGAAGGTGGATGTTTCCAAGACTGGTGAAGGACGAGCACACCCCTATTTTGTTTTGTTTGTAGGGAAAAAAGAACATTTTAATGGTGACATTGCCTTAAATGAGACCCTTAGCTACTAACACTGGAGCTAAGGCCCTGCTCTGCAAGGGTAAGAAGAAAGCGTCTCAGAAACCTTAGAGGACCAGAGAATAGAGCCACTTTGTACCTTCAAGGGTCTGGGCTCAGTAAACCCCTGTATCTCTTCTTTCACCAGACCTCTGAAGCCCAGAGACCTTAGAGATTTTAGGAATTAAGTTATGGTGGAGTTTCAGGTCGGGGAGTCTGGTCACACACCTACTGCCTTATTTAAGTCAGCAACAGCTTTTACTTCTTCAGTAAAATGAGTCCCTCAAGGCCTCCTGTCAGTTCAGTGGAGGTGATGGGTGAATTGGGAGGGGGGCAGGCAGCTGAGGGATTATCGATGGGAGATGGGAGAATTTCCTGGGTACCCTCCGGTAAGGAACATTCTAAAGGGAAGAACTCATTCAGGGTCGATTCTCATTTATCTCACCTTTGGGAACCTGGAGAAAATATCAGTCCTGTGGTTAGGGGCTGCTTTGCGCATAGCACTTCTCATCTGGGATTTGGGCCCAGGTCTCCACCTGTGGTAGGTGCCTGTTTGGAAGATGACATTTGGGAGGGTAAGGCGTAGCACCTGCAGGTAGAGTAAATTTACGGGGATACAGATATTTAATTCAGGAAGAGAATATGGTGGAATATACCTTTGAGATTTATTATTTTATTTCCTTTGGCATTTCTTTCCTCTCTCTATTGGAGCAGATGGTCAGCTCTGAGCTCATCACCTCAGGAAGGGAAGTGAGAGTGTAGAACGCACCTCTCCAGAATTGTGTTCCAAACCCTAAGTCCTTAGGGAACTCAGAGTATTTTGGGTATAGAAAAAATGTTTAGAAAGAGTAGGAGGAGGAGGGCTTCCCTCAAGATTACAGAAATCCTGTAGGGCTGGAGGGTGAGAAGGGGAACCAGGGGGGTGTTGGAGAGGGGCTCCAAGCCTCAGTGCCTGAGTGCAGTCCTTGGGGAATGGCTATGTGGCATGCTGGCAAGGGGGACCAGAATAGCCTCTCATAAGTTTTCCTATGCTCCAGGGGTCTCGAAGCAGAGGTTTCCTACACTGGGATCTCTGGACCATACCTTGTCCTACCTTTCCCATGGTTGCCAGTCCACACTGGTCTCCACATTCTCTCCATTCTTTACATGGAGCAGTCTGCATGGCCCCTTCTGCTCACGTAGCTCTCTCTGCTTCTTCTCTGCCAGGCTAGAGGAGTGGTAGGAATATTTTGTGCTTATATACTGTGTTAGGACACAGGCATCTGTGTGAGGCTGTCCGTGTCCCATCTGCCTGGATGTTCCTCAAGGTCAGTCTCTGTGAAACCCTGATACATCTCTGAGGTCCCACTCTGATACCAGGTACTGGGACTTTCAGGTCTTTGTGTTCCTATTCATCAGCTTTCCTTGACAAAAACCATAATAAGGCTCGGAGAAGCATAGGGCTTGCTAAGAAGGAAAAGAAACTGTTTTATAATGTAAAGGTTTACACATTCTCATATTTCAGATTCTCTGGGCGTTACTGCCCCGCTTTCCATGGACTCCTGACAGTGATTGGACAGTGAGACCATCAGTGATGGTCTCCTGGAGACAAAGAATTCAAGCTGAGAAGTAGACAAATTTTTCTACAATATGATATCAAGAAATTTCATATCAAGCTCCTGCTACAGACCCTCAAATCACATCAATTACTCTTCTGAGTTTAGTATGACCAGGGTCTGCATGAGCCTGTCACATATAGGAGAATGACATATTATTCAGTTTGGTCATGAAATCAACTTAAACATTCACAGTGAAAATTACCTTAAAACTTTTTTTTCCCTTAATTTCTATGCCCACTGTGGGACTCAAACTCACAACCCTGAGATCAAGAGTTGCATGCCCTACCAACTGAGCCAGCTGTGCACCCCTGCTTTAAAATTTATTAAATCTTCAGTTGCATTCCATGTGAATGTACCTTGTGTATAGGGACAGTGTTGTTTTGAAATTTCTTTAAATTATAGAATCACATTCAATGTGGTGAGATGCTCACCCTATGAGAAGTATATTGAGGGAAGAGCATTTTACATTTCCCAGATTAGTTTCCATTTGGGGTGTGAATGGGAATGTGGGGCAAAGATGTATACATTTTTTATTATAACACACACATTATTACATTTATATAATTCCTTCTTTTTGGTAGGGCAAGTATAGAACTATATTAGATGCAGCTGAAGGTACCAAGAACATCCAGGAACTTGATCTCAAGGGATATACAATTCTACTCTGGAGACAATTAAATAGTAATGTAAGAAGTAAATGGCAGAACAGAGGTCTCACAATGATCTTGCACCATCTCCTGGTTCTGGATCATTTACTGTGGCTTCATTCTTAGATTTCATGTATTGGAAATATGTCTACCATTACTCCAGGTCTGTATCTTCCCAGGTTATGCCCAATAGAACAGAGTTTGTCTTTGTCAGCAGTTCTAAAACATCTCCTTGGATCTCATTAGATTGGATTGGTTCACATGCCCATCCTAAACTCATTATCACCTTAAATGTTAAGAGGAGGGGGATAGAATATAATTCTTTGATTATGCTTTAATTCTTGCTTACCTCTGGAGACAGGGCTGGAGTTAACTTTGCTATAAGCACTTAGACAGAATGAGGAAGTTGTTTCCCAGAAGAAAATTGGGGGAATGCATCTCACAAAAGGTGAATGGATATTGGGAAGAGAAACGAATTATTTAAAAAGTTTAAAATGTTGGAAATTTCTGGGCAGGAGAATGATATTCCAGAAGGTGCTTTGTAAAGCCTTAGACAATTGGTAAAAGGAAGGTGGGATGGGAGGGAGAAGTCAGATTAAAGAAGTAAAGGGCTAAGCTGGATGGGATCAAATTCAAAGGACAAGTTCAGATTGCACCTTGGGTCATGCTGAGAATGACATGGATAAAGCACTGAATTCAGAAGCAGGCAATGAAGAATGAGTTAACTTTTGGGTCCCTGTTCAAATTTTGGTGCAAAGTTGTTTTTTTGTTTTTGTTTTTTTAAGATTTATTTATTTATTTGAGAGAGAGAGAGAGAGAGAGAGAGAGAGAGAGAGCCGGGGGAGGGGTAGAGGGAGAGGATGAGAGAGAGAGAGAATCTCCAGCTGACTCTCCGCTGAGCACGGAGCAAGATCCCATGGCCTTGAGATCATGACCTGAGTGGAAATCAAGAGTTGGATGCTTAACCGACTGAGCCACCCAGGCACCCCAGTGCAAAGTTGTTTTGTATTCATCCTTCAGCCCTAGACCCTTTCCTTTCTGGAGTATTCACAAAAGGCCTGAAACTTTAAGAGTAGTTCATCAGAAGAGTTGGCATCTAGATCAAAGGTTTTACTTAAGTATGATAAAAAAAATTTGCAATGATTATTAATAGAGGGGTAGTGGTTGTATCTTGCTCTTTTACACTTCCCTGTTTTTTTCCTGAGTAGGGTAACTATTTGGAAACCATGTAGAACAGGACAAAATTAGGTCCCCAAAAGATCAGTGGAACTTTCTCCTGTTTTTTGCAACACAAAATAAGATTAATTGGAAAGTGACAGAATCGAAGATACATTTCACTTGCTTTAAGCAAAGGCCACCTTTAATATAGAGCATTTATATCTTTCATCCTGAAAACAATTATGAGCTGATTTATATATTACACAATTTAATTGCTGCTTAAAACCACTAAATTATCCCATTGAATTCCTACAGAGCTCCTTAAAAAATGTGTAAGAGACAAAAACAAGAACATTTCACATTTTTAAACATACATTATCAGGTAAAACTGTTAATTTTTTGGCAAGGTCTGTATTATTTCATTTAGAAATATACATTATTATTGTGTTGGAATTGACAGCAACTTGGACTGAGGCCTTTTATTAAAAAAATTAAGAATGGGGCGCCTGGGTGGCTCAGTCATTAAGCGTCTGCCTTTGGCTGGGGTCGTGATCCCAGGGTCCTGGGATCAAGTCCCGCATCAGGCTGCCTGCTCCACCGGAAGCCTGCTTCTCCCTCTCCCACTCCCCCTGCTTGTGTTCCTGCTCTTGTTATGTCTCTCTCTGTCAAATAAATAAATAAAATCTTAAAAAAAAATTAAGAATGGAAGCTTCTTTTCTATGAGAGTGTTGGTTAGTCTTGCATTTGTTTTGGAGATCTAATAGCTACCGTATGTTAGGCCTGTTAAATGAATGATGTAATTTAGGCTGCCTGTTGTCCTGCCAACTGCTGCATGCTGCCCCCTCACTTTTAGCGTGTTTTACTCCAATATGTTCATATATCACCCAGCAGTAGCTCCTTATACAATCATGTTAGTCCTTGGGCCTTTAACCCCATCCATCATCATATATAGTCTCTGTCTCCTTCCTTTCAGAATTGAAACTAATGAAAAATAATGGTAAACCTTGGCAAAGAGTGTGCTTGCAGGATAATAATCAACCCAGTATTCTCGTTCATGGATAGAAAACCAAGGGGAGTGTTGATGCTTAAGACAAGAGCACAATGTATGATTAAGATAATTCAAACTTACCCACGACAGGAAAGACATAAAGATGTTTTCTCTTTCGTGAAATATTAGATGGTACATTTCTTTACCCTCGTGAGCAGGACAATAGAGTAAGAATGATCAGAGCAACAAGACTAACATGTTATATATTATATGCCCTTTGCTTGTGCCACCTCTGATGGCTCCTATCCAGGAAGATAGTAAGTTCAGTCTGAGTATCTCAGATATTTATGTAGCTATAACCCATATATTTTCCATTTTACAAATAGGAAAACAGACGGCCAAAATTGATTAATGACTTGTTTCAAGTTGCCATTTATGTATCAGTGTTCAGTAAAAGGAAACTTATACATATTAAAAAAATTACATTGGGAAAAATCCCTTATCAATGATTCTATAAATTTAATTGCAATCTTTTTCTTGCTAGCCTAAATTCACTGTGCTACAATTATCTTAGGCCTGTATTTACTAGCATTTTCTAGTAAGTCCATTAGTGGGACTTCTTTCAGCATTTTCAAGGAATCCTAGCATTGCCACTGTGCGCTTCAAAGACTTACATCTTTGTAATATGTCTTATGTATTCAAATGTTAAGACTACTTATTTTAACTCAGTACCCTAATATACTTTCAACATGGCAGATTTCTTTTTGCTACCTTGTATCTTCATATATTTCAATACCTATGTTTTTTTTTTCTTTAAACCTAGGATTGGAGAGATAATTTTCTTTAATTTACACCTTGTGCATGGTCCAGCAGGACCTAAAATTAATCCTTTCCTTTATGGGGAGTGCATAACAGTTGTACTCTTATGTAACCTGTTGGCTCCCACTTGTCATCTTAATGAACTTCCTCATTTCCTACTGTTTTACAATCTGTCCTTTTGGCATCTTAAAACTTCCTGCACTCTTCTTCCTTTGGTAAGTGTATTAGTTTCCTAGGGCTGCCATAACAAAGTACCACAGACTGAGTGGCTTAAGCAACAGAAATTTATTTTCTTACAGTTTTAGAGACTAGAAATCTGAGATAAGGTGTGATCAGGATTGCTTCCTTCTGAGGGCCGTGAGGAAAGGTTCTGTTCCAGGCCTCTCTCTGTGGCTTGTGGATGGTTATCTTCTTCCTGTTTCTTCACATCATCTTTCCTCTGTATTCATGTTTATGTCCACATTTCCTCTTATAAAGACACCAGTCATATTGGATTAGGGCCCATCCTCATGACCTCACTTTAGTGTAATTACTTCTGCAAAGTAATTTTTTTGGGGGGGCGTGGACACAATTCAGCCCGTAAGGGTGGGAAAGAAGACACAGAAATATTTAGTGTTACATGGCATTTCTGGGGTATTGAGATTCCTCAGATCCCAAAAATATGGATCTTAATTATCAGGCAAGAAACATGGATATGTTGCATGGTGATACTAGTTTTCTAGAGGTCAAAATGCTAACCTGAGAAGACTTGCACTCCACCTCCACCCCCTACATGTCAAGAAAGCAATGCAGGCTGAGTTAGCAAGAATAAAAATCCTAAAACAGAAAGGGGGAAAGAGAGCCTCCAGAGCCTTGCATGCCAAATGGCAATGGAAATCAGATATTCTTTTTAATCATGTAGGGGTATTTCCATTCAGGTTACAACATATACGTGTAAACCAACACTCACCCATCCCAAAATTTCAGGATGGTATTGTATTGAATATATTCTATTTCATGGGGTCAACAATGTAAGTTCTCCATAGTTTTCAAGTCTCTAAATGTAGGAAGAAAGCTCCAAATAATTATGAAAGATTGTATAATAATTCCAAATCTGTCAAACAGTTAAGAACCTATTTCTCTGGAGTCATTATAAAAAATAGAACTATGAAAAAAATCACATATTACTAGAAGGCAGAAGATATCAGAAGCTCTGTAAATAGCTTTTGACTTTCAATGCCATTATTTTCTTCTTGGAACCCTAAGTTGTGATTGTATTAGAGATCTAAATGTTTTTTTCATCACAACCTAGTGAAAATGACTTACAGGCAAGTCGGTGAGTGGTTAAATTCTAGAGATGGGAAGTTAGCCTGGGGATTTTTACCAGATCAAATCTATGTCTGTCTGCTCTGATTGCTGGGCTTCTAGGTTAATTCTGGGGACAGCCCAAGGAGTAAGGACCTGTATGGGGGCAGTAAAGTGTGGAAGGAAGATGTCCTAGCCTCTTTCTCCATGGAAACTGACCTGGCCTCTTAAAAGTGTTGCTCTGGATTAACGATGCCAGACCAGGATCTGTTATGAGTTGGACCTACTTCTCCTAGTGATCACCTTCAGAGGAGATTACGAGGGAAATGGGGGCACCAAGTAGCTCCTCTCAGCTGCTTCTACCAAAAGTTCTCAAAAAGGCTGGCATGTTGTGTACTCATACTTAAAAATGCTCCTTAAAAGCATACATTTCTTTTAAAAATTTTTAAAAGATTTATATATTTATTTGAGAGAGAGAGAGCAGGAGCGGGAGGGTCAGAGGGAGAGGGAGAGAGAATCTGAAGCAGACTTCATGCTGTGTGTGGAGCCTGACTTGGGGCTTGATCTCACGACCTTTAGATCATGACCTGAGCTGAAACCAAGAGTTGAATGCTTAACTGCACCACCTAGATGCCCCAAAAGCATACATTTCTTTATTCTGCCCATTTTGCTTCATTAATTCTAGAGAAGGATTACATTACGTTGAAGTGTTTTTAGCAAGGTCTTAGAATTCCCAGTGTTAATCTGTTTGCTATTCTTTAAAAGTCACAGTTTTGGAGTTACATTTGAAATAGGGTGAGTTTACCCTAGAAACAATAGGGATTACTGTCAACTGTTTTCCTTGTTAAGTGGAGTTTTCTTGAGCTATTATAAAGGGCAGTGCTCACTAATATGCTTAAGTCTACAAATTGCTGTTTTACTAATGGGTAAAAATTGGACGACTTATCCTTTTTCTCAGAAAGTATTAGTGATTTCCTGTGGGAGGAAAGAAGTGGGAGAAAAGCCTTCCTACACTCTTTAACAGTTTCCTATGTTATTTTCTGTGGCCTAAAGAGAGATGCATCCTGTTCTCCTTTCCCAATTTATCACTTCCTCACTTATACTCAATCCCCACACACCCACAGGGACCAATTCTCACTTCTACTGGTTTATTGTGCAGTTCATTTATTTCTATAATCCTTTCAAATGACTCAAAAAAGTGGATGTGTATGTATTCTTAGAGGTGTCATCTCACTTATTTTTAAATGATAGCATCAAATGGAATTTTAATCAACCTTCCAGGTCAGTTAAATAAAAAGTTTGGGTATAAACCAAGAGTTAAAGTTACTGGTGTATATTGAGTTTTCAATAATGGGAGAAGATTAGAGCTGTAAATGATAATTCTTCATCTTGCCGTTTAGGGAATAGAATGATCTAAAAGCTCTCTCCTGTCAGTTTTATCTGTGACACGAGCAGATCAATTCAATGTGTACATTCTGCAGATTCTCAAGAGTCTTTACTCAAAGGAAGGGCTGGGCTCGTGTGTGTGTGTTCTGTCAGTCCTGGGTAGAGTGGTAGTGGATATTCTGAACTCTTATATTGACATTTCTGGTTGCGCTTCCTCCCTCCCTCCCTCACTCACTCCCTTCCTTCCTTCCTTCCTTCCTTCCTTCCTTCCTTCCTTCCTTCCTCTCTCTTTCTTTTTCTTTAAAGCAAGTTAGATATATGCTGGAGTTAGTGGCTCTTTTAGGTTATATAGTTTGAGAGGAGAATTGGTAGGATTTAGAAGGGTTTTTTTGTGAAAGCTTTAAGGGAATTGTCTGGTTATTTTTTGGAGCAGGGACTAAATAAATTAGCCAGAAGGTGGTTGGAAAAACAGGCGTTTATTCCTCTGGGTGTTTATATGAGGGCAGAGGGCTGAAAGCAAAAAATTTACAGGCATGTTGATTGATCTGGGAGCCAATTGGAGAGTGTTGCTAAGGATAGACTGTTTTTGATAAATGGTAACCATCCTCAAGAGGATAAAAACACGAGGAAGATAGGAGACCAAACTTCTTTCCTTTTTATGGAACCAATCAATACTTATATCACAAAGAATGAAGTCATTCAAAGAGAGGGTTCCAAAGACATGTGCAAATACATTTCCAAAAAAGAAAGGGGCTCAGTTTAAAAGCAAGAACATTTAATATCTTTGCTGTTCAAGAGGTCAGGGATGTATCCCTAAGTTAACTAAATTATCGGTGTTGCTTTCTGTGTAAAATGACTTAGCCCGGTGAAAAATTACTTCCTAAGGGGGATGAGGAAAAGTGGGGGTGAAGCTAGTGTAATCCATTAGAAATTTATTAATAATTTATTAGATTCAAGGTATATCTGTTCTTTTTTCTCTGTCAGTGGGCTAAGGACCCACTAGGTTGCTTGGACTGTGAGAAGAATTTATTGAAATCTGACATAGTTTCAACACTCAAATAAAAAGATGTTTTAGTCAAATGAAAGGTGCCTAGAAAAATGGGACTAGGGTGAGGGCTGGATTACACAGCCAGAGCCCTGGAGACCATCTGGAAAAATAAAGGAGTGAGTACAGGTTAGTACAGGGCAGCCTGAGAGCCAAGGAGGGAGACTTGGAGTCTAATGGGAGAGGCTATTCCTCACTCTCGGGCCTGGATGAGGGCTAAGATTCCAGGCCTGGAGCCATTAAGTGTCTACGTAGGATGCAAAGTCTGTAAATGATGGACTGAAACTTGGGCAATCTGAATATTTGAAGGATAGATGTAGGAGGCCCCACAACATAAGAACAAAGTGCCAAGAAACTACAATGATTTTTTTGGCAAAAAGGGGTGACCAAGCAACCCAAGCCTGACAATTAAATAATGAAGTCAACCCAATGGATCTAATGGCTGTGTGACCTACATGTGTGTTCAACAAGACTGGGAGTCAGGAGGTGGGTCTGGCATCCAGGGTCTCCATGATTGGGACGGGGCCATATCCCATGCTTAGCTAAGAAGGAATCCCAGGAAATAAGCATGGAAACTGCATCTCTCCTTTCCTGTCATGCTTCTCTGGAATCTGGGGGCATGGTCATTTTGTTATAATTCTTGAAACTGGAATTTCATCAGGATTATATTTGTTAAGACATCAATTTTTACCTGTAGTGAAAAATTGTTGGAAAAGAAAAAAGTGTCATTTGCTTGTTTCAGAGACAGGCAATATGGGAGAAACTGGGTGGGAGAGGGTGTATATGTTGAACTCTAGGAAGAATCAGGGGACAGAAGTGTCTGTAGCAGTGACTGTCAATGTGGGGTTGAGGTATTTTGCCCCAGAACATTTGACAGTATATGGAGAATTTTTTTTTATTGTTGGGACCGTAAAAGAGATGCTATTGACATCTAGTGGGGAGAGGCCAGGGATGTTACTAAACATCCTACAATGCACAGGAACCCCCACCCCAACAAAAATTATTGCTTCAATATGACAAGAGTGCAGATGTCAGGAAACCCTGGAGGAGGGGCAAGTAGATGGTTAAGCTGAAACAAGGGTGAGGGATAGGTCTTACCACCACGCCTGGCTCAGAAAAGGGTGGACTGAGACCCTGTGGGTGGGAAACTGCTAGAAAGCATATGGTGTCCACAGGGCAGGAGGGGAGTGGGGTGGAATGGAGTGGGGAATATTTGGAGAAACGTCTTTCATTCCTTAATAAATGTATCTGGAGGAGACTCCAACATTCGTAACTTTAAAGGGGGAGTTGATTTTCTCCCAGTTCCTTGTCTAAAGGGATCTGGGGTCAAAACATGTCTTGCCTACTTGTGCTCATTTTTTGCCATTGAGCCAGAAGGAGGAAATTGGATCTACTTTTTCTTTTACGTCCCCTCTACCATGAGAAAAATCTTTGCTTGACATGGCTGCTTCCTTGAGCTATCATCTGGTTTTCTGTTTCCCTTAATGGACAGTGAGGGGATTATATTTTGTGCCTCCATCTTCTCACACAGCCTATTCTGCCTGTTACTCCAGGGAGTCCACCCGTTGAAAGCTCATGAGTGCCCTCCATCTTGCTCTACCCAGAGTCTTTTGATAGTCCTTATTCTGGGGGCACCTGGGTGGCTCAGTAGGTTAGGTAGCCAACTCTTGATCTCAGCTCAGGTCTTGATCTTGGAGTTGTGAGTCCAGGCTATGTATATATAGTCCTTATCCTGTCTGCACCTCTCTGTCAACACCACTGTCTGCACTTTTCTTGAAATTTTTTTTCTTCCTTTAGTTTTCTAGATCTTTCTGGCTCTCTTTCTCTTGCCCCTTTTATAGCTCAGTGCCTATGCCTGGTCTTCGTAGCTATAGCCTCTGTCCTACTTTCTTTAACGTATTTGGCTGGTGATGTCACCTCTTCACACTCCTCCATCAGCTCACTGTGGATGAGTTGTAATTTTTCTCTCTTAGGTCATCAGTCCTGTTTGCTCTCTTAAGTTATAGACCCTTAGTGCCAACCTTTACTTCCATACTGTAATCTCAGATGTTTGAATACAAAGCTGATCGTATTCTTTGTCATCAGTTAGGAAGTTGCATGATGCTTTTAAGATGTCACCAGGGTAAAACTCCTCTGACCTATCCCTGATTTGCTTCTTTGGTGCCTAGCCTTCCCTGTACCTCCTGAATCCGCTTTGCTCAAGGCTTTGGATTTTGGCTCCGGGGAGAATCATTTTTCCCTGGTAAAGTGAACATTCATTACTCACTGTCTTCCTTATCCACCAAGAGTCCAGTTTACTGACCCTATACCTGCCTCATTTCACCCACACCAAGTATATTGTAGATGAAATTTCCACTTTAATTGGATTTAGCTTGGATTTCAGAGTCTCCCACTAACACGACTCTTAGAAAGTCAATCATTGCCTTTTTTTTTAAAGATTATTTATTTATTTGTCAGGGGGAGAGAGAGGGCATACACAAGCAGGGGGAGTGGCAGGCAGAGGGAGAAGCAGACTCCCTGCTGAGCAAGGAGCCCGATGTGGGGCTCCATCCCAGGACCTCGGGATCATGACCTGAGCCAAAGGCAGACGCTTAACCGACTGAGCCACCCAGGCGCCCCTATACATTCATTCTTTCTCCTTCCACTTAAACGTTGCTACGCTCTCTCTCCTACATAATATTGGTATTTAGGCAAGAGTCTTTATTTCCTTGGGGCAATGAGTAGAAGCTATGGAAGGTAGAAGCCAGTGGGCAAAATTTGTGGGGGGCAAAGAGGCTTTTTGGAACTTTTAAAATCACATGATGCTGGCAGCTGCCACAGGTAGGCTTGGCCCTGGCATACTTAATGCCTCTTCTGCTTAGAGCTTCCTGCTTCATATGGCAATTACCACCCTACAGAGCAGGAACAGTGGGGTCTTGAGAGCCTGTCACTAAGAGTGAAAGAAAATGGGATGGAGAGAAGTAGGAGGAAATTAAACTGACTTCCAGGGTTTCCTTGTTCTAGCTATCATGCAAATAATTTAATAAGCCTGATGTGCTTTACTTTAAATACAGTTTTGAAAATTTGCATGAAATGAATTTTTGCAAATAAAGTGCTATTTCAGAAGTACTGTTTAAAATTCACTCTGGTAAATTTCATTAGGTTGGAACGACTGCTTAAAGAATAATCACACTTTTATTTCATAGAAGCTATGCCTTTTACTATCAGATTTGTTTGCATTTATTCCACATTTGATTTTGTAATCACACGTCCAGGAAAATAATTTTTTTTCTGCCACTGGTCAATAGCTATATTAAAACTGCTTACCTGAGCCTGGCCCAAAGAGAATAAAAAAATCTGATCTTTCTTCGAGTGTTGAAAGCCAGGATGAGCAGTGTAAGCTAAAATAGTACTCTGTAGCCCAAATCAGGCATACTACACCAAATCCTTAGCAGATTTTCATTTCTCTTTGTGCTGTTACATTTTATTCTTTTGTCATCCAGACTTTTCTTTTTCACTCAGAGAAAATAAAATCATTGGAGGTTTTTTTGTTTGTTTTCGTTGTTGTTTTTTACATTTCTAAAGGTGAAAAAGGGAAATTACTGTGGCATGTGGTGTATTTAGGTTACACTAGGTAGGCATTGACCTTGGTGTTTGATTAACTCACAAAGGAGGATATGAACAAGGTCAGAAATTCGTATGATTCAGGAAGACATACAATTTCTGTTTTTCCTACTATTTTAGTTATATTTCCTGAAACATTACCTTTGGGAGAAAAATCAAGCTAGGACTTACTAGTCATTGACAACGCTGAGTATTCCCTAGAGTTGGCAGAAAAGCTTAGTAAAGATATCTAAAACACCCATAGTAATTCAGTGTAACTGAAATCTTTATAGAACTTCAGACTAGATCCTGTTGTTTTGGTGGGTTGATAGTTGGCAGAAAAAAAGCCCACCACATTTCATCCAACAATGCAAAAATTAGAGGGCTTTTTGTTTGATTTGTTTGTTTTCTATTTCTGTGGCACACCGCTGTTGGAGATAACATTTTATCCAACTTGAAAAGGGCTATTTATAAGGCAGGTGAAATTCTATTACTGCCAATTTATGGAAGCATGAATTTCGTAATGGCAAAAGCAAAGCCGAATGTAGCCAGCAGGTAGCCCTGTTTTCTGATTGTTTCATCTTGCAGAAAATGTCACCAAAAGTATAATTTGCTATTTTGCTTAGAAATTAGATGGTGTGCCTAGGTAAAGTCCACAGAGTACAACATTAGGGCTTTAAATAAATCTCCAGGGCTTGAAGAAAAGGTGAAAGGAAATTCCATGTTGCATTCAAAATCATCAGGATTTCTTTATTCCTCTATTTTGAAATAAATATGGTACTAGCAGATCTTCAGTTGCATAATAGACATATCAGTTATTTTCACACGGGATTTTTTTTTTCTAATATAAAAAATCCAACCCCGAGTTTCAGAACTGTCCTCTTCAGGCCTACATGAAAACATCTGTGGGTAATTATTTGCCAAGTACTGACAGATTTCCACATTTTTCCCCACATAGTCCATTCTTCTTATGGGACCCCAAGTAATTTCTAAGAATTTAAATCAGGTCATAGCATCCTGCTTAAAAATCCTTCAATGGATTTTTGTCCCATTCAACTTAGAATAAGATACATACTACATACCATGAGCCATAATACTCTATACCAGCAATTCTTACTCATTTTGGTCTCAGCACCTCTTTACACTCCTAAACATTGTTGAGGATCCTCAAAAGACTTTGTTTATGTGAGGTATAGCTATTTATACTTATTATATTAGAAATTGAAATATAATTTTAAAATACTTATTAATTCATTTAAAAACAATAATATACAATGCACATTTTAATGAAAAATAACTTTTTCAAAACAAAAATTATTGAAAAGAATGGTGTTGCTTTACAGTTTTGCAAATTTCTTTAATGTTTGGCTTAAAAGAAGGTAGCTGGATTCTCGTATCTACCTTTTCATTTAATTTATTGCAATAGCACTTATACTTTGCCTTGAATGCAAAGGCCCACTTCACTCTGGTGCCTGCAGAGAGGTCTTCCTTTTCTGCTCACTGATGCAGTCACCCTGTGTCCCATTACTTTGTTTTACTTTTTCCATAGCTTCTAAAATTATGCAAAATTATATTATCTATGTCTGTGTTTATTATCCATCTCTACCCACTCAGTTATAAGCTTTACTTAGGAAAGGACCTTGTTTGTATTATAAACCACTGTGTAATAGTTTTCAGTTGTTGTAATTAACAAATTAACCCCATACATAGCAGCTTAAAACAGCATACATTTATTATCTTACAATTTCTCTGGGTTAGGAATTTGTGTGTGGCTTAGCTGGGTGGCTTTGGCTCAAGATCTCTCCCGAGGTTGGGCTGAAGGAGCTCTCAAGCTCACTCCTATGGTGGTTGGCGTGCCTAGATGATCTACTTCCAACCTAATTCATATGGGCTAGGGCTGCCTCCCTACATGGCAGGTGGCTTTCCCTAGGGTGACTGATCAGAGAGAGAGAGAGAAAGAGAGAGAGAGAATCCAAGACAGAAGCTGCAGTATTTTCATAATCTCTTCTTGGCAGTAATATCCAATCACTTTTGCCATTTCTGTTCATTAGAAGGGAGTCACTAGGTCTAGCCTATACTCAAGGGGAGGGGATTACACAGAATGAATAACAGGGGTAGGGATTACCAGGGGCTGAGGGGCTCTTACCATCAACTGCATCCTCAGGGTCTAGGCATAATATCCAGTATGGTACATAATAGGTACTCAGTAAATACTTGTTTAATGAGCATTGTGTCCATAAAGTACTCAGTAATATACTTGTTGCCAGAGGATTTAGCTTTGTTTTCTGAGCAGAAGGGGGATTATTTACTTTATACAGCTTTTAAAATCCATGCTATTATTCATGGCTCCTCTAGTGTATTATATTGTTTAGGTAGTCGGTATAAGCCTACATAGAAAACCATTAATTTCTTCTATGGGATAAGAAGACTTGTTGATGGTGCCTTCTGGGGCTTCAAGTGAGAAACTGGGTGAATATATCAGTTTGGAGCTGTGATGTATTCTTGCCCATTAATACCCCTTTTGCCCATTCTTCTTCTTATATAAAAACAATTTTTTTAAAGATTTTATTTATTTGAGAGAAAGAATGAGAGAGAGAGAGAGCACATGAGAGGGGGGAGGGTCAGAGGGAGAAGCAGACTCCCTGCCGAGCAGGGAGCTCGATGCGGGACTCGATCCTGGGACTCCAGGATCATGACCTGAGCCGATGGCAGTCGCTTGACCAACTGAGCCACCCAGGCACCCTTCTTATATAAAATTTTTATTATCTATAGAGATTGTGCTCTTATAGGGCCATTGCTCTCTCCTGGTATCTTTGTTTGGCTTCTCTAGGGCAAGGAACACATTGAGTTGTCTAGTTGGCCATATTTGTTCTAAGATGCAATAATTCCAAATTCATTGACTTTATCCATGGACAATTGTAATTATTTTCTAAATAAATGTGCTAGGCTTAATTAATTTACCACATAGAACTGCCTTAGAGTATCTTCATGTATCTCTATACTGTAGTACTATTTTAGGTCTTTGGAAGGAAATTATAGCTAATCTTCACTTTTAGTCATGGTATAATAACATTGTTTTTAAACTTGTTTCCAGAGCTATGTATATTGGTCACGTGTTAGTATGAGTCAGCCTTTAAAATTGTTTTTATGACACTTAACTGGGACAATGACAACAAGGTTATGGTAATTTCAACTAAAAGTGAGAATGGAGAAATACTTTTATAGAATTAGATAGGCCTGGGTGGGATGTCTGGTCAATGAAGTGTTGACCTAAGGTCAATGTGAGCCTGAAAAATGCGAGTTTTTAAATCAGCCAAGGAAAAAGAGGCTGGAGTATTCCAGAGGCCAAATGCATTGATTTTACTGTTTTTCATAGGATTTTTCAAGTGCAGATGACATCCATGGGTGTCAGAGATGGAGATTTTCTCCAGCAGGGTTCTCGTGAGGACGGGGTCATCTCTCAAGTTTCCTCTAAGTGCCCTCAGATGGAGCAATGTGGTTTAAGTACACAGATTCTGGTGTCACACAGATTTGGGTTTAGATCTCTGCCCTGTCATTATCAACTATAAGGGAAGGAATAATTCCTATACCTTAGGATTGTTGTAAAGATTTTGTGGGAAAGTACATGTGAAACAAATGCCTGACATTTATGCTCCATATTCAATATTTGTAGCTCTCTTTCCTCAGCTGAAATTTGGCAGAACTCAGAACATGGGAACACCAAGCAGTGTCCCAGTGGTTTTGCTGGGTTTCAAACATACTGCTTTTGGTCCCCATGGCAGAGCAGCAACCCTTGCTCCTCAGGTATATAGGGTCAATTACCTCCACCAATATGGTGATTCCTTTCTCTGCCTGTTTTCACAAAGTCTCGGTGGTAGTCAAAGCTTCAGGTTCAGGGGAATCCTTATGGCATCTCTGGAACTAAGTATCCAGTAGGTAATAAGGTTGAGGGGACAGAAAGCACAAATTCTGCAAAGAGGTCACAGGAATAATGGCGGGAGAGGCCAGTCCTACTTGCACCCTGTTTCCCTGAAGAGTATATTCCAGTTATGGGTAGCATAACTTTCTACACTGATCAGTGCATATAACTACATCTGGAAGGACAGTCCCCCAACCTCATATGGTGTCTTTCTGGAACTGGCACCTTAGCTGAGCCTTTAATAAGCCATTACATTGTTCTGTTAGTCTGTGTTCATGTGCCCGCTCTTGTATCTCCTTCACGGTAAGATATCGCTTTGAATCCATTGGGAATTTTATAAGCTCTCAGATGGCTTGTTTTATCTTGGCTACAGCACCAGAACACCCCATGGTGAGATGAGAGACAGCCTGCACCTGTGTCCTTTGCTTACCACAGCAGTGACTGGAGTCAAAGTTGGGTCAAGAGAATGTGAGGCAGGACATGGGAAGTGTAAAATATACAGTATGTGCCGTTTTGTAACTTTAGCGTATTTCCTTGAATAAATCTGTTCATGGGTTATTTTATTGTTTTTATTTGGTTAACCTGATCTTTATCAGTTCTACTCATTTTTTTTTAATTCATTAACCTCTGGTTTTATGTTTATTATTTGATCTCTTTTGCTTTTCATGGGTTCATTTTGCTTGCCTTTTCTAATTTCCTGAATGTAATGCTTAGATTCTTTTTAATTAGCTGTATAAATATTTGAGGCCATAGGTTTTCTTCATTTGCTATAATATAGTGTTTTTATTATTATTTTCTAAAAAAGGTTTTTTTTTTGTAATTTTGGTTTTTGTTTCCTCTTTGACCCAAGAGTTGTTTTTTTTTTAAAGATTTATTTATTTGAGAGAGCAAGAATGAGAGAGAGAGAGTACATGAGAAGGGGGAGGGTCAGAGGGAGAAGCAGGCTCCCTGCTCAGCAAGGAGCCTGATGTGGGACTTGATCCCAGGACTCCGGGATCATGACCTGAGCCGAAGGCAGTCGCTTAACCAGCTGAGCCACCCAGGCGCCCCTGACCCAAGAGTTGTTTTAACAGAGAGGTTTTTTTTCTTAACCTTTTATTTTGGAGTAGTCTCTAGCTTTCAAAGAAGTTACAAAAATAGTCAAAGAACCAACCATGTTAACATTTTATCACATTTGCTTTATCATTCTGTCTCTCTTCATGTGCATGCACACACACAGACACACATTATTCCTTTTTCTGATTCAACTAAAAGTGAGTTACAGGCAAGATGTGCTATTTCCCCTGTATAATTTAGTATGCAGCTTCTAAAAAAACCGCAATACCGCTTAGGTAATCACCGTATAACCATCTAAATGAGAAGATTAACACTGATGCAATTTTATCATCTAATCCAGAGACCTTATTTAAATTTTGCTAATTGTCCCAGTGGATGCCCTTTATAACAAGTGGATTCAGGACCCAATCCAGGATCATATGTTGCTTTTAGTTGTTCTGTCTCTATTTAGTCTAGAGTAGTCTATAAATATTTTCTTGTTTTTTATGACCTTGACATTTTAGGAGAGTACAGGCCAATTGTTGTGTTGTTGCTGTTTTCGTTGAATGTCCCTCAATTTAGGAGTCTGATGTTTCCTCATTATTAAATTCCACTTATGCATTTTTGACAGGAATATTACACAGGTGCTTTGTTCTGCTCAGTGCATCATATCAGCAGCCATCCAATGTCAGTTTGTCCCATTGTTGGTGATGTTAAATGGAATCATTTGGTTAAGGTTTCCTTATTGTAAAGATTCAGTTTTCTTTATTGTAAAGTGCTTATTTTTAACCCCTTTGTAATTAGTAAGTACTTTGTGGGGGGAGATGTGTTGAGATTATGTAAATATCGTGTTTCTCAGCAACTTTCTCCTCTTAGTTTTAGCATCCACTGTTGATGTTTACATGATTCAATTATTACTGCCATGGCTGCAGTTTTTAATCCCATCATTCTTTTTGTATTTATCCTAAATAACCATATTATTATATATTGCCCTTCCTCCCTCCCTTCTTTTTCTCCTTATTCCCTTTCCTTCCTTCCTTTCTATCAGTATGACACATGGATTGTTATCTTATTCAACGAATTAAAACCCATTACTATCATTATTTATTTTGATGCTCGAATTGATGTAGTTTGGCCCGTAAAAACTTAAAATGTTCTGTGCCCTTTTGACAAGAGCTCACTAATTTTTAAAAATCGGTTTTATTTCCTGGCATAGTATTTGGGAGATAGATCCAGAAGTCTGATCTGACTGAGGTTCAGTCCCTTTGGTAAGACTCTAATTGGTGTTTGGAAAGACCATGGGGGTAGGGAGGCACATTATGTCTGGTTGTCTCTATTTTTGTGGTGTGAGTACTCTCTTAATTCACTGAGTTCACAAAATAATGGTATAGTTCATAATAAAAAGGTAGGATATGAAATAATGAATTAGTTCCCTAATAATCTCTGAAGGTGACTAATGATTACTTTTTAGTACCTTATGAATTTATGGATTTAAATATATTCGGCAGATTTCAGCCCATTGCTATTATTATCATCTTTATTGAAGCTCAAATTGTCCATCTTTGGCAGATGGAGGCCTCTCTAAGTTGATTCTTGAGTGCTTCTGACATAAGCTTAATAATTGTTGATAGCTTCCTTCCCTCTGGCATGACAAAATATTCCAGATTTATTTTATGTATTACCTCTCTAGTCCTGGAATCAGCCCTTTTTCTGAGATAGTGTCTTGGATGGCTTGTTTTATCTTGGCCATCCGAAGATAAAACAAACCATCCGAAAACAAGCCATCCAAGAAAATTTTTAAAAGGTATTTTTAAAAAATTATCACCACCCCTCAAGAGAAAATTAAAATTAAATTAATATATCCTTAATTAAAGAAATCAAATATTAAGAGATAAAGATTTTTTTCTTTTTTTTTTAGGTAGGGTTGAGCTTTGGAAGACCACAAACCACTGTAATATAAGATTTTTTTTCATCCCCCCACCAAACCAAATTTCTCTTTCTTGGTGGTGGTGGTGGTGGGGGGTGATATCACCCTACTGAGGGCATGCTCTAAAAAGCCCTGGTTTATTTTAGTGGAAATGATATTTCAAGACCCCAATCTGAGCACTATGGATACCTCAGTACTGTAGGATTTTTACTTAGCTTCTTTTTTACTACACTTGCATCTCCTTTCTTCCATGCTGAACATCCCATAATTACCCCCCTTGCTTTATTCCACAGTGTACCACAACAAACTCATAATAGCAATGCTAATGATATTACCAACAATGACTATTCCAAACAGTTAAAAATTTGCTCTGCATACGCTCTTCTTACTCTCCCTCCCCCTTCCCTGTGTTGTCTGAGCTCACAGTCATCAAGTACTATACTCTTTCCCTTTAATTCTCATTTAGTTGTAGTTCTACATGAAACTACTTTTTTAAAGATTTTATTTATTATTTGAGAGAGAGAGAGAGATAACATGGGAGGGAGTAGGGTCAGAGGGAGAAGCAGATTCCCCACTGAGCTGGGAGCCTGATGCAGGACTCGATCCTGGGAAACCAGGATCATGACCTGAGCTGAAGGCAGACGCTTTACCAACTGAGCCATCCAGGTGCCCCTACATGAAACTCTTTAATGCTTAAATAAAACTTATTTAATGTCTTATGGTAATCTCCCTCTGACTAGTCAGGTTGTCTGAAGCTTGTTCTCTACTGGATTCCTCAGGAGGGCTCATGGGAACACTAGTCCCTAACTTTTTGCACATTGATATCAATTGCTCTTTACATTTGAAAGTCAGTTTGGGCTAGGTGAAATCTTTGGCTTACATTTTCTTTCTTAGAATGTCTTAACTATGTATGTTAACTGAATTTTCTTGTGGCATAAAACAGTTATAGAAGATGATAATTAATTAGATGAATGTCTACTTTTCTTTATAAGTCCTTGCTCACTTTTTTTTAAATGCCCAAAGGACATTTCTCTTTTTCTTCAAAGTCCAATCATTTTATAGGCATATGTCTTATTATTGATAATTGTGAATCTCAATATATAGTTTCAGGGAAATTTTAAGGGAGGTTTTATTGAATTGGCAAATGTTCTCAAACCTTGCTTAGGTTTTCTTTTTTTCAGAGGCTCCTATTATCAGTATTGGGTTGTCTTTGTTTATGCTCAGTATTTGTCACTGTCTCATAAATCCTTTTTAACTTTTTGTCTTTGTTCCTTTTTAATTTATGTCTTCATTCCTTTTTAATTTTTAATATACTATTTCTTTTCACCTTACAATTCTCTTCAGGCATTATGTATTATGTTTATTTGCTTTTTTGCTCCTCCTATTTATTCCTCATTACTGAAATGGCTTTTGCTCCTTCTGTTTATTCTTCATTATTGAAATGGTTTTTCAAAAACTTGTTTCTGATTCTTTTATGAGTAGTATCACTACATTTCTGAGCTTCTTTTTTTCTGATTTTGATGTTGTTTTTTCATATCTTGTACCATGTCTTAGTATCTGTTTGCTCATTTTGAGGTAGTTTTGGTCTGATATGTGGGCACATCTTTTGGCATGCTTTCATTATTGGTAGTGTTTTTCTGCTCCTCATTCTCTTTTCTTCTTATAATAAGGTATGATATTTGACCTCAATCCTTATCTTTCCAAATTTTATGAGAAGCTAGTTTTTCTCAACTTTTAGGTGGTATGGCTCAGGATAGTATTTCTAGCTTCACATAGTTCCTCTTGGGTTATTTTTAGGTAGCATTAAATAATATGGTGGCTTGCTTTCTGAGATCTCCTGGCTTCTTCCCATAAGCCTTTTCTCCTTTGTCTCAGTTGTCACTATCCTGCTCAATTTGATCTCCTCCCAGTGTGTCCTCTGTCTTAGAGGTGAGCTGATCATTTCTAGAAGTTCATAGATAGCTTCGCCTCTTTCAATTTTACTGGATACCGCCATTCCCTCACTGTTTTTAGATTTAGAAACTGCCAGTTTTAGCTTCCATTCTCAAGTCAGTCTGCAGTGCTTCCCAATGAATAGTTATTGGCTTTTGGGGGCTCTCCCATCTTCAGGTTCCTCATCTATTCAGGACATTTTGCTTCTTACACAGTTGCTGATTAAAGAGCTTTTAAAGACAAAAGGAGAAAGACTTTTGAAAGGGGCAAAAATAAGTATAAAACCCAGTTCGTCCTTATTTGGAGGTGTTCATTTCTCTATCCAGAGCAGGTTACCACTTAAAATTTTTCTTTTCTTTTTTTTAAAGATTTTATTTATTTCTTTGAGAGAGAGAGAGAGCATGAGCAGGGGGAGGGATGGAGGGAGTGGGAGAGGGACAAGCAGACGCCCTGCTGAGCGTGGAGCCCATCGCTGGGCTCCATCCCAGGACCCTGAGATTATGACCTGAGCCAAAGTCAGACGCTTAACAACTAAGCCACCCAGGCGCCCCATCACTATTTTTCAAAGCATGGCCTAATTATATTTGTTTTAACAAAATAAGCTAATCAAAAATGTGAGTAAGAGTTTTCCCTTATTTGGTTTTGAAAGAAAAATGTGTTTTTAAAATGTAAAGGCCAACTTGCTATCTTCTTTTCATTCTTTTTGGAGAAATATGTCTTACTAGTTGAATTTATAAAATTAATTAATTTATCCTTATTTCAGCAATAGGTTATTTGAGCCAGGATTTTACCTGGACGTATAAATACTTTTCATGGTTTATTTGTCCTTCCATTCTTTAATGATGCCTAATTTCCAGCTAAGTTATTCTCATATTCTATTGCTTCTAATATTATTAAGCCAAGAAAATGATTTTGTGATGAAGACATATTTATTAATTGGCACTGAAAGAATATATGTGCGCAAGGACCAAAATTCCAAGGAGAATTATGAAAACTGTTGAATGACCCAAGGAACATCATAGATTTAGGGAAGAGAAATTCTATAAAGAAGAATAGGAGAAAAGATATGAAGATAAGAAGAGAGGAAAGGAAAAATATGGGAGAAGAAATTGTGGAGGTCATTCCAGAGTAGATTGTATCTGCGGTATAAAACTAGAATGTCATTGTAAACTTCTGTATTTCTTTTCCACAATAAAACACAATGCACACACACACACACACACACACACACCCCTGGAATGACCCTTCAGTTTCAAATCCACATTTAGATATAGTTTTGGTATATATTTCTTTTTTCTTTCTTTTTTTTTTTTTAAGTAGGCTTCATGCCCAGTGTGGAACCCAATGTGGGGCTTGAGCTCATGGCCCTGGTGATCAAGACCTGAACTGAGATCAAGAATGGGACACTTAACCAACTGAACCACCCAGGCGCCCCTGGCATGTATTTCTGTGGGAAAATTTTGAGTGGGAAAAAGAGTAAAAGAAAGCTTTTGGCTATATTGTAGATTGTCTACTGGGTTTTAGGGACACTGCTTAGAATCCTATTTTTACACAATCACTGTTGCTGTTAATCAGGTCTTCTCAACTCAGAGACTAATGGGGTTTTCAATATTTGCATTTTTATATCCATTGACTTATAGCTATTTATTATACTCAAAATCAAGGCCCTGAGAAGTCTAATGTCTGTGTAGTGATAATGACTAGATCTTAGGATGAGTCTTTTAAACAATGTCATAGAAACCAAACTTGTTAAAAGGCAAGCTTAAACTTTGAGATCACAAGTCTGTATCAATAAGTACGCTTTGCTTGTAGGTAAGAAAACTGAGGTAATGGGGCACCTGGGTGGCTCAGTCAGCTAAATGTCTAACTCTTGATTTTGGCTCAGGTCACGATCACAAGGTTGTGAGATCAAACCCTGAGTTGGGTTCCACACTTAGCAGGGAGTCTGCTTGAGGTTCTCTCTCTCCCTCTGCCCCTCCCCCTGCTCTCTCTCGCTCAAATAAATAAATAAATAAATCTTTAAAAATAAATACATAAAAGTAAATCTGTAAAACACTTGAACACTCTTAAAACACTTTAATCTATTTTACTCCCAACATTGTATTTCAGTGAGATTAACCCAAGAGTCTTCTTAAGTTCTGTATTTAACAGGAGGAAAACATACTGGAATTATAGTTGCATTGTGGGTTAACTGAATTCATTGAGGGTGACTCTTTTCTTTGTTTAGTAAGTATACAGTTTCTCTTTACTTGGTACTATTCACTACTCACAAGATGCTTTCAGAAGTGGTGGTTTGACATTTTTATATTTTACCCCTTTTTGATTTTTTTCACTATAAGTGACAAGTGATTGGCTTTTATGTGTAACCTAGAGCAATTTATTATACTTTTATTCTCCTCATTTTATACACAAGGCATGGTCTGCTGTGGCCACTGCATCAAATATCTTGATGGTTCTATATATGACCTTTCTTAAATTGAAAACATGGGTTAGTGGTTATCTGGAAGAATTCTTTCTGATCATCTAAACTTGGGCTGAAAAAGTAAGGTGTACATATAGGTAATTTTTCTACCAAATATTGTTATTGTACAAAATTTAGTATTTATTCTATAACAAAGGGCAATAAGAAACTGTTGGATCTTCTTTATTTTTCTAGGACAGATTTTCTCGAAGCTCCTATACTGGTGGACTGCCAAGAAATTCAATCTCAATCATTACTTTTTCCCTGCCGTCCTGATCATCCAAAGGTTTTAAGGGTCCTCCACAGATCAAAACATTATGTCCCTCCATCTTTAGTCCTGAATGCTCATTTCCTAAGTGACATAGCATCATTGTCACCTCTCTACCAAGAGCGGGCCTAAGGTTTTTCCCCAAGGTGCCCATAAACATGATTCTTAGTATTCTATGTCTATCACTCTTCCACAGTCATCTTTAAGACCTATCAGAGGGCTAGCCACCTTTTGGGGAGAGGATGTATGGGTACATCTATGTGGAGTTGAGCTGTGGTCCCTCAACTCTATAAGAGCAGCTCTCTACCTCTTCCTCCCCCTACCTGAAAGCCCTCATTTGCCTCTTCTCTTTTTCTGGGATGACGCACAAATTTCTGCCATGAGTTTAAATTTTTGAATATAAAAGTCAAGAGTGGGGATTGTCTTCTAGGTGACCAGTAGCTTCTGTTTTATATTTGGACACCAAACAGTTTGAGCAAGGCAAGGGAACACATAAGCTTAGAAATCTCCTTGGGAGAGAGAGGGGGAAAATACCTATGGATAGGAGAATAAAAACACATATTGATATTCTGATAAATTATTCAGCCTCTTACTATATTATTATTGTTTGTTTTTATTAAAGACATTATTTTAGAGCAGTTTTAGGCTTACAATAAAAGTGAGAGATTTTCCATATGTTCCCTGCTCCCATACATGAAAAGCCTCCCCCTTTATCAATATCACTCACCAGACTGGTGCATTTTTTTTTTTTTTTTTTTTTTTTACCAAGTATGAACCTAGAGTGACACATCATAATCACACTGAGTCCACCATTTACCTTAGGGTTCACTCTTGGTGTTGTACATTCTTGGGTAAATGTATAATGACATATATCCATCATTATAATATCATACAGAGTATTGTCACAGCTCTAAAAAATCCTCTGTGCTCTGCCTATTCAGCCCCCCAACCCCCATAACCATTGATCTTTTTACTGTCTCCATGGTTTTGCCTTTTCTACAATGTCATATAATTGGAATCATACCATATGTAGCATCTCAGATTGGCTTCTTTCACTTGGCAGTATGCATTTAAAGTTCCTCCATGTCTTTTCGTGGTTGGATAGCTCTTTTCTTTTTTATTACTGAATAATATTCCATTGTCTGACTATACCACAGTTTCCATTTGCCTACTGAAAAACATCTTGGTTGCTTCCAACTTTTGGTAATCATGAATAAAAGTGCAATAAATACCCATGTGTAGGTTTTTGTATGGGCATAACTTTTCAACCTCTTTGGATAAATACCAAGGAGCACAATTGCTAGATCTTGTGGTAAGAGTATGTTTAGTTTTGTAAGAAACAGCCAAACTGTCTTCCAAAACGGTGGTACCATTTTGCATTCTCACTAGCAATGAATGCAAGTTCCTGTTGCTCCACATTCTTGTCAGCATTTGGTGTTGTCAGAGTTCCAGATTTTGTCATTCTAATAGGTGTGTAGTAGTATCTCATTGTTGTTTTAATTTGTATTTCCCTGATGACATATGATATGGAGCATCTCTTTGTATGCTTATTTGCCACTTTTTTTGGGGGGGTTCACATTTGCTTTTTTTTAAAAATTTTTTATTGTTATGTTAATCACCATACATTACATCATTAGTTTTGGGTGTAGTATTCCATGATTCATTGTTTGTGCATAACACCCAGTGCTCCACATAGAACGTGCCCTCTTTGATACCCATCACCAGGCTAACCCATCCCCCCACCCCCTCCCCTCTAGAACCCTCAGTTTGTTTTTCAGAGTCCATCGTCTCTCATGGTATGTCTCCCCCTCCGATTTCCCCCCCTTCATTCTTCCCCTCCTGCTATCTTCTTCTTCTTCTTTTTTTTTTTAACATATTTGCATTATTTGTTTCAGAGGTACAAATCTGTGATTCAACAGTCTTACACAATTCACAGCACTCGCCATAGCACATACCCTTCCCAATGTCTACCACCCAGCCACCCCATCCCTCCCACCCCCCCACCACTCCAGCAACCCTCAGTTTGTTTCCTGAGATTAAGAATTCCTCATATCAGTGAGGTCATATGATACATGTCTTTTTCTGATTCACTTATTTCACTCAGCATAACACCCTCCAGTTCCATCCATGTCATTGCAAATGGCAAGATCTCATTCCTTTTGATGGCTGCATAATATTCCATTGTGTATATATACCACCTCTTCTTTATCCATTCATCTGTCGGTGGATATCTTGGCTCTTTCCACAGTTTGGCTATTGTGGACATCGCTGCTATAAACATTGGGGTGCACGTACCCCTTCGGATCCCTACATTTGTATCTTTGGGGTAAATACCCAGTAGTGCAATTGCTGGATCGTATGGTAGCTCTATTTTCAACTGTCTGAGGAACCCCCATACTGTTTTCCAGAGTGGCTGCACCAGCTTGCATTCCCACCAACAGTGTAGGAGGGTTCCCCTTTCTCCACATCCCCGCCAACATCTGTCATTTCCTGACTTGTTAATTTTAGCCATTCTGACTGGTGTGAGGTGGTATCTCATTGAGGTTTTGATTTGGATTTCCCTGATGCCGAGTGATGTTGAGCACTTTCTCATGTGTCTGTTGGCCATTTGGATGTCTTCTTTGGCGAAATGTCTGTTCATGTCTTCTGCCCATTTCTTGATTGGATTATTTGTTCTTTGGGTGTTGAGTTTGATAAGTTCTCTATAGATTTTGGATACTAGCCCTTTATCTGATATGTCATTTGCAAATATCTTCTCCCAATCTGTCGGTTGCTTTTGGTTTCTGTTGACTGT
This sequence comes from Callorhinus ursinus, assembly GCF_003265705.2. Taxonomy (NCBI): domain Eukaryota; kingdom Metazoa; phylum Chordata; class Mammalia; order Carnivora; family Otariidae; genus Callorhinus; species Callorhinus ursinus. The sequence goes on along the minus strand of NW_027397065.1, from coordinate 26,535,192 downwards.
TTCTTTTGCTGTGCAAAAGCTTTTTATCTTGATGAAGTCCCAAAAGTTCATTTTTCCCCTTGCTTCGCTTGCCTTTGGCGATGTTTCCAGGAAGAAGTTGCTGCGGCTGAGGTCAAAGAGGTTGCTACCTGTGTTCTCCTTTAGGATTTTGATGGACTCCTGTCTCACGTTTAGGTCTTTCAACCATTTGGAGTCTGTTTTTGTGTGTGGTGTAAGGAAGTGGTCCAGTTTCATTCTTCTGCATGTGGCTGTCCAATTTTCCCAACACCATTTGTTGAAGAGACTGTCTTTTTTCCATTGGACATTCTTTCCTGCTTTGTGAAAGATGAGTTGACCATAGAGTTGAGGGTCCATTTGTGGACTCTCTATTCTGTTCCATTGATCTATGTGTCTGTTTTTGTGCCAGTACCATACTGTCTTGATGATGACAGCTTTGTAATAGAGCTGGAAGTCTGGAATTGTGATGCCGCCAGCTTTGCTCTTCTTTTTCAACATTCCTCTGGCTATTCGGGGTCTCTTCTGGTTCCATACAAATTTTAGGATTATTTGTTCTTTGAAAAAAGTGGATGGTAATTTGATGGGGATTGCATTGAATGTGTAGATTGCTCTAGGTAGCATTGACATCTTCACAGTGTTTGTTCTTCCAATCCATGAGCATGGAACGTTTTTCCATTTCTTTGGTCTTCCTCAATTTCTTTCATGAGTATTTTATAGTTTTCTGAGTAGAGATCCTTTGCCTCTTTGGTTAGATTTATTCCTAGGTATGATATGGTTTTGGGTGCAATTGAAAATGGGATTGACTCCTTAATTTGTCTCTCTTCTGTCTTGTTGTTGGTGTATAGGAATGCCACTGATTTCTGTGCATTGATTTTGTATCCTGCTACTTTACTGAATTTCTGTATGAGTTCTAGCAGTTTTGGGGTGGTGTCTTTTGGGTTTCCACATAAAGTATCATATCATCTGCAAAGAGTGAGAGTTTGACTTCCTCTTTGCCGATTTGGATGCCTTTGATTTCTTTTTGTTGTCTGATTGCTGCGGCTAGGACTTCTAATACTATGTTGAATAGCAGTGGTGATAGAGGACATCCCTGCCGCGTTCCTGACCTTCTGGGGAAAGCTCTCAGCTTTTCCCCATTGAGAATGATATTGGCTGTAGGTTTTTCATAGATGGCTTTTATGATATTGAGGTATGTACCTTCTATCCCTATACTCTGAAGAGTTTTGATCAAGAAAGGATGCTGTACTTTGTCAAATGCTTTTCCTGCATCTATTGAGAGGATCATATGATTCCTGTTCTTTTGTTAATATATTGTATCACATTGATTGATTTGTGGTTGTTGAACCAACCTTGCAGCCCAGGGATAAATCCCACTTGGTCATGGTGAATAATCCTTTTAATGTACTGTTGGATCCTATTGGCTAGTATTTTGGTGAGAATTTTTGCAGCCATGTTCATCAAGGATATTGGTCTGTAGTTCTCCTTTTTGATGGGGTCTTTGTCTGGCTTTGGGATCAAGGTAATGGTGGCCTCATAAAATGAGTTTGGAAGTTTTCCTTCCATTTCTATTTTTTGGAACAGTTTCAGGAGAATAGGTATTAATTCTTCTTGAAATGTCTGATAAAATTCCCCTGGGAAGCCATCTGGCCCTGGGCTTTTGTTTGTTGGGAGAGTTTTGATGACTGCTTCAATTTCCTTAGTGGTTATAGGTCTGTTTAGGTTTTCTATTTCTTCCTGGTTCAATTTTGGTAGTTGATACATCTCTAGGAATGCATCCATTTCTTCCAGGTTATCTAATTTGCTGGCATAGAGTTGCTCCTAATATGTTCTTATAATTGTTTGTATTTCTTTGGTGTTGGTTGTGATCTCTCCTCTTTCATTCATGATTTTGTTGATTTGGGTCATTTCTCTTTTCTTTTTGATAAGTCTGGCCAAGGGTTTATCAATCTTGTTAATTCTTTCAAAGAACCAGCTCCTAGTTTCATTGATCTGTTCTACTGTTCTTTTGGTTTCTAGTTCATTGATTTCTGCTCTGATCTTTATTATTTCTCTTCTCCTGCTGGGCTTAGGCTTTATTTGGTGTTCTTTCTCCAGCTCCTTTAGGTGTAGGGTTAGGTTGTGTATTTGAGACCTTTCTTGTTTCTTGAGAAAGGCTTGTATTGCTATATACTTTCCTCTCAGGACTGCCTTTGCTGCATCCCAAAGATTTTGAACAGTTGTGTTTTCATTTTCATTGGTTTCCATGAATTTTTTTACCTCTTCTTTAATTTCCTGGTTGACCCATTCATTCCTTAGTAGGATGCTCTTTAGCCTCCATGTATTTGAGTTCTTTCCAACTTTTCTCTTGTGATTGAGTTCTAGTTTCAAAGCATTGTGGTTTGAAAATATGCAGGGAATAATCCCAATCTTTTGGTACCAGTTGAGACCTGATTTGTGACCTGGGATGTGATCAATTCTGGAGAATGTTCCATGGGCACTAGAGAAGAATGTGTATTCCGTTGCTTTGGGATGGAATGTTCCGAATATGTCTGTGAAGTCCATTTGGTCCAGTGTGTCGTTTAAAGTCTTTATTTCCTTGTTGATCTTTTGCTTAGATGATCTGTCCATTTCAGTCAGGGGGGGTGTTAACATCCCCCACTATTATTGTATTGTTGTCGATGTGTTTCTTTGCTTTTGTTATTAATTGCCTTACATAATTGGCTGCTCCCGTGTTAGGGGCATAGATATTTACAACTGTTAGATCTTCTTGTTGGATAGACCCTTTAAGTAGGATATAGTGTCCTTCCTCATCTCTTATTACAGTCTTTGTTTTAAAATCTAATTTGTCTGATATAAGGATTGCCACCCCAGCTTTCTTTTGGTGTCCATTAGCATGGTAAATGGTTTTCCACCCCCTCACCTTCAATCTGGGGTGTCTTTGGGTCTAAAATGAGTCTCTTGCAGACAGCATATCGATGGGTCTTGTTTTTTAATCCAATCTGATAGCCTGTGTCTTTTGATTGGGGCATTTAGCCCATTTACATTAAGGGTAACTATTGAAAGATATGTATTTAGTGCCATTGTATTGCCTGTAAGGTGACTGTTACTGTATATTGTCTGTGTTCCTTTCTGGTCTATGCTGCTTTTAGGCTCTCTCTTTGCTTAGAGGACCCCTTTCAATATTTCTTGGAGGGCTGGTTTCTTGTTTGCAGATTGCTTTAGTTTTTGTTTGTCCTGGAAGATTTTTATCTCTCCTTCAAGTTTCAATGACAGCCTAGCTGGATATAGTATTCTTGGCTGCATATTTTTCTCGTTTAGTGCTCTGAAGATATCATGCTAGTCCTTTCTGGCCTGCCAGGCCTCTGTGGGTAGGTCTGTTGCCAATCTAACGTTTCTACCATTGTAGGTTACATATCTCTTTTCCCGAGCTGCTTTCAAGATTTTCTCTTTGTCTCTAAGACTCGTAAGTTTTACTAGTAGATGTCGGGGTGTTGACCTATTTTTATTGATTTTGAGAGGGGTTCTCTGTGCCTCCTGGATTTTGATGCCTGTTTCCTCCCCACATTAGGGAAGTTCTCTGCTATAATTTGCTCCAATATACCTTCTGCCTCTCTCTCTCTTCTTCTGGAATCCCAATTATTCTAATGTTGTTTTGTCTTATTGTATCATTTATCTCTTGAATTCTGCCCTCGTGATCCAGTAGTTGTTTAGTTGTTTATCTCTCTTTTTCTCAGCTTCTTTGTTTTCCATCATTTGATCTTCTATATCGCTGATTCTCTCTTCTGCCTCATTTATCCTGGCAGTTAGTGCCCCCATTTTTGATTGCACTTCATTAATAGCCTTTTTGATTTCGATTTGGTTAGATTTTAGTTCTTTTATTTCTCCAGGAAGGGTTTCTCTAATAACTTCCATGCTTTTTTCAAGCCCAGCTAGTATCTTTAAAATCATGATTCTGAACTCTAGGTCCGACATCTTACTAATGTCCGTATTGAGTAGGTCCCTGGCAGATGGTACTACCTCTTGTTCTTTTTGTTGAGGTGATTTTTTTCGTCTTGTCATTCTGTCCAAAGGAGAATAGATGAATGAGAGAACAAAATGCTAACAGGTTAACAAAGTCCCCAGCAAATATACTCTAAACAAATCAGAGAAGACCTGAAACCAGGGGAAAAGAAAGGGAAAGAAAGAAAAAAAGAGAGAGAAAAAAAGAAAAAGCTAAAAACAAACAAAAACAGATCAAAACAACAACAAAAAAACCCCCAGAATATGATCAAATATGATCAGGCTAGTGCATAGATCAGTGCCACACACTAGATTTGGGGTGTATTTTGGTCTGTTAGAAGAAAGTGCCTCCTAAAATTTTAAAGAAAGAAAGACTTGTATATGTACAAAATAAGCTTTGATAGAATGAAGGGATGGAAGATGACTGTAAAGATGGAAATTATAAAAGATTTTATAAAAGGAATTGATAAGATAAGAAGTTGTTTGAAAAAAGAAAGAAGATTTTTTTAAAAAAAGGAAAAAAAAAGGGAGAGAATATGATCCGGCAGGAGACTAGAACAAAGCCACACACTAGTGATTTAGGGTATATTTTGATCTGTTAGAAGAAACTGTATCTCAAAATTTTAAAGAGAGAACAACTTATATATATATATGCCAAAAATAAGGGTATCTACTATGAAGGGATAGAATATGACTCTAAAAATGAAAAATAAAATTTTTTTTTTCAAAAAGGGATTGATAAGATGTTGGTTGAAAAAGGGAAAAAGAAAAATTAAAAAAAAACAGTTAAAAAAATTAACTTTGAAAAACTAATAAATCATGGTAAAAAAGCCATGAATTCTATGTGCAGTATTCCCCTAGCGCTGGAGTTCTCCCATTCTCCTTGATCGGTAAACTTGGTCTTGGCTGGCTGTTCGTGCTGATCTTCTGGGGGAGGGGCCTGTTGCTGTGGTTCCCAAATGTCTTTGCCGGAGGCGGGATTGCCCCGCCCTTGCCGGTCCGGGCCAAGCAATCTGCTCGGGTTTGCTCTCGGGAGTTTTTGTTCCCTGCAAGCTTTCCCTACAGCTTTGGAGGACGAGAGTGAAAATGGTGGCCCACCAATCTCCACCCGGAGGAGCTGAGAACTTGGAGCCCCGCTCCTCAGTGCGCCCCCAGAGAAAAGCAGTCAATCACTCCTGTGTCCCCGGTCTCCGGCTGCACTCCGTGCTCACCGGGCCTGTGACCGAACGTTTCTATCTCTGGCACCCGACTCGGTGTGGAGTCTCCAAACCCAGCAGATCCCTGTGGTGCGCTCCGGCGCCCCTCTTCCTGGGGGAGGAAGGGGAGTCTCCTCAGATCTGCCGCTTGTTGGGTCCCTGCTTCCAGTAAGTGGTTGCTTTTCTGTTCAGAGAGTTGTTGCTATTCTTCTCTTCGATGTCCTGTTGAGTTTGTAGGTGTTCAGAATGGTTTGATCCCTATTCAGCTGAATTCCTGAGACCAGACGAAATCCAGGTCTCCTACTCCTCCGCCTTATTTGCCACTTTTATATCTTTGGTGAGGTATCTGTTAAGTCTTTGGCCATTTTTAAAAGAATTTATTTATTTATTTATTTATTTATTTATTTGAGAGAGAGAGAGAGACAGAGAGACAGAAAGAGAGAATGAGAGAGTGGTGGCAAGGGCACAGGGAGAGAGAGAATTTCAAGCAGACTCTTCACTGAGCTCAGGGCTTGATCTCATGATCCTGAGATCACAACCTGAGCCAAAACCAAGAGTCAGATACTTAACTGACTGAACCACCTGGGCACCCCTCTTTGGCCATTTTTAAGTCAGGTTGTTTGTTTTCTCATTCTCATATTATTTTTCTTCTTGAAAGAATAAAAAAGAAAAAGGCCTATTGATGTTTAGTGTTTGTTAGCATTTGTTTTCTCAAAATATATTTGGAATAAAAAATAACTGTTTTAGTCAACATGTCTTAACCAAAAGAAAATTCTTATTTATGTAACTTCTTTTCCAAAGGTTAGAGAAGTTAAAACAGTGAATCAGTCCAAGATAGAAATAAGGGGATGAGAGAAAGCCTCCTCTTTGTAATGTGTAGCTTAGTGGAAGCAGGACTAGACCAGCAGGACTGCCATGCTGGAGAGGGACCTGGTGGTACTGGGGATGGAACTTGTAGACACTAGAAAAGGTTCAGCTCTGTCACAGGCCTGAACTACTGTGGTTGGCCCTCTTTCCATCCTATTTGGGTAATTCCTCTGGCTTTCCATCAATATCTGTCTGTATATATTGTGTTATCCATCAAAGTGTCATCCATGGGAAGTGTCATCCATGTAAAACCCAAGAGAATCTACCCTTCAAAGGAATTTGAGGACCTTATGAGACAACCATTAAAAAAAATCAGATTACTTCTAAAATTTCTGTGAAGTCTCTAGGAGATGACTATTATCTAAATAACCATAGATGGATAAGGTATGTGAGTTAAATCTGTGCCTTGGTTCTAGCTGTTTTTTACATACCCTGCTACTGCTTCATTACCAAGTTAGAGAAATCGACAAATCTGGATCTTAATTTTCTCTTGATTCCTAATGTCCATTTTTGCAAAAAGGTGTGAAAATCTTTGGGTAAAAACTGAGACCCAGTCACAACGTAGAGATTATTTACACATATCTAAAAGGTAAATATTACCACATACCTAGAGAATGAGAACTTCTTATCATGTAATTTCTCATTTTCCCTGGGAGTAAGTACCTTGAAGAATGTACATGACTTAAAAGAATGCATTCTGGTTACTGATTTTGTGTTCAACACCTGTTGGGCCTTCCTAGTCGAATGTGATTTCAATTTTTCTTACTAGATAAAATAGCTATTCTGCTTATCTTCGAGCAGACTGTGTTTATATTCCAAGATCTATGATTTGATGACCTGACCAGCCCAGACCATTCTGATGTTGCTAACTGGTTGCTTTACACGGTTATCATATTTTACAGTGTAAAACTAGCACTGGGATTTGGAACTCTCTAATTCAGTGGTTTCCTTAAAATTCCCTGTGATCCTTTCAAAATCTTCAGATGTTTAGAACTCATTGAATCCCCAGAATCTCCTGTTGGTAGAACTCTGAAACCCACTGACCTTGTCCCTCACTTCTCTTTCAGAAATGATACCACCCAAATCTTGAAACCACATAGAAAATTGGTTAAGTGTAGGAGTACTGTAGCTTTCTCATTTAATCAGACCATAAATATATGAGTAGAGAATTGTGAAAAGAGAAAATGGCCTCAAAAGAAAGACTTTAATTTTAAAGGTTTTTGATTTCATAACCTGTTTCTACTTGAAACAGAAGATCTTAAAGTTTATGAAGCCCTATGAAGTCTTTCATAGAATAGAAGCTCCTGCCCTCAGTTGTTCTCTTTTAACCTGCCATCATTCACAATGGGATAGAATTTGGACTGACCCTTTTGTTTGCAATGTTTAGTGGATATTTTCATAATGTTTAGTATTTATTCATCATCCATGTTGACATTTTGTCAAGATATTTTTTTCCTTAACTTTCGTTGAATAAGAATTTGGCAAAATAAAGTACAGAATGAAGTTAAGATGTTGATGGCGTTTATTTTTAGAGAGGAAGCCTTTTTACATAGCAAAAATGATCTTTAATTTTAAAAATTAAAGTTTTTTATAATATAGACAAATTATTAACTATGACATTGATTTTTTGCCCCTTAAGTGAATAATCAAATAAAAAAAGAGTTATTACTTTGATTAGTTTTACCTATTTGAATTCCATACATGGAATTAGTGTGTGTACTTCTGCAAATGCCTTCTACTGTTCAGTGATATGTTTCCGTGGTTCTTCACTATTTATACTCTTACATAGCTCACTCACGTTATAGGGTATACATATTCAAGTTTATTTATGTGTTCTATTGATCCTGCTTGGATTATTTTCAATTTTCTGTTGTTATAAACACTATTGCTGTGAATATGCTTTTTTTAAAAAAAGATTTATTTATTTATTATAGAGAGGGAGAGAGAGAGTACAAATGGGGGTAGGGGCAGAGGGAGAGAAAGAGGGAGAGAAGCAGACTCCCTACTGAGCATGGAGCCCAATGCAGGGCTCAATCTCACTACTCCGAGCCAAAATCAATAATTGGGTGCTTAATCCACTGAGCCACCCAGGCACCTTGCTGTGAGTATGCTTTTTATTGGTGTAAATTTACATACCTTAAAGTTCACTCATTTAAAACATACATACAGTTTAATGCTTTTGTTGTATTTAAAAAATTGTGGAACTATCACCAAAACCTAATTTCCCCCCTTTGGTTTGTTTTATTTATTTATTTAATTATGTTCAATTAACCAACATATATTACATCATTAGTTTTTGATGTAGTGTTCAACGATTCATTAGTTGTGTATAACACCCAGTGCTCATCACCACACCTTAATACGCATCACCTGGTTACCCCATCCCCGCACCCACTCCCTTCTATAGCCCTCAGTTTGGTTCCTGGAGTCCAGAGTCTCATGGTTTGTCTCCCTCTCTGATTTCTCCCCATTCAGTTTTCCCTCCCTTCCCCTGTGGTCGTCCATGTTATTCCTTATGTTCCACATATGAGTGAAACCATATGATAAGTGTCTTTCTCTGCTTGACTTATTTCACTTAGCATAATCCCCTTCAGTCCCATTCATGTCGATTCAAACGGTGGGTATTCATCCTTTCTAATGGCTGAGTAATAGTCCATTGTATATATGAACTACATCTTCTTTATCCATTCATCTGTTGAAGGCATCTCGGCTCCTTCCATAGTTTGGCTATTGTGGACATTGCTGCTATGAACATTGGGGTGCATGTGCCCCTTCTTTTCACTATGTCTGTATCTTTGGGATAAATACCTAGTTGTGCAATTGCTGTGTTGTAGGTTAGCTCTATTTTTAATGTCTTGAGGAACCTCTGTACTGTTTTTCAGAGCAGCTGCACCAGCTTGCATTCCCACCAACAGTGTAAGAGGGTTCCCCTTTCTCCACATCCTCGCCAACATTTGTTGTTTCTTGTCTTGTTAATTTTTGCCATTCTAACTGGTGTAAGTTGGTATCTCACTGTGGTTTTGATTTGTATTTCCCTGATGGAATTGAACATTTTTTTCATGTGTCTGTTAGCCATTTGTATGTCTTCTTTGGAGAAGTGTCTGTTCATGTCTTCTGTTCATTTATTGACTGGGTTATTTGTTTTATGGGTGTTGAGTTTGAGAAGTTCTTTATAGATCTTGGTTACCAGCCCTTTATCCGTAATGTCTAAAATCTAATTTTAGAACATTTCATCATGCCAAAAGAAATCCTAGACCCCTTAATAGTCGTCACTCCTTACCCCCACCTCACACTTTCCTCAGGCCCTGGCAACCACTAATCTACTTTTCATCTCTATAGGCCTGCCTATTCTGGACATTTTTATATAAATGGAATCATATAATATGTGGCCTTTTGTGTCTGGCTTTCTTCATTAACACAGTGTTTTCAGGGTTCATCCTTATTGTATGTGTCACTGCTTCATTCTTTTTTTTGACAAATAGTATTCCATTGTGTGGATAGACCACATTTTGTTTATCCTTTCACCAGCTGATGGACATTTGGATTGTTTCTATTATTCATGAATTTTTTTTGACATCAGATTTCCCAAGTTTCATATGTAAGAATTGCTGGGTTATATAGTAACTCTATGTATAATATTTTGAGGGGCTGCCAACTGTTTTCTGTAGTGGTGGTATCATTTTACATCCCCACTAGTGATGTATGAGAATTTCAATTTTTCCACATCCTCACCAACACTTGTTATTTGCATGTCTTTTTGATAATAGTCATCCTAATGGTGAGAACTGATACCACATTGTGGTTTTGACTTGCATTTCCCTAATAACTAATGATGCTGAGTATCTTTGCATGGACTTATTGGCTAGCCATACATCTTCTTTGGAGAAAAAGGGTATTTTCCAACTTTTTTTTCTCATTTTAAAATTTGACTATTTGTCCTTTTATTGTTGAATTGAGAGAGTTCTTTTTACCCCCCGTTTTTTTAAGGAATAATTGATATACATCATGATATAAGTTTAAGGCATACAGCATGATGGTTTGATTTACATATACACCTGACCTTTGAACAATGCAGGGGTTAGGGGCACCAACCTCCACACAGTTGAAAATCCAAGTATAACTTTTGACTCTCCCTAAACTTAACTGCTGATAGTCTACTGTTGACCAGAGCCTTACTGATAACACAAATAGTAGATTGATACGTATTTTGTATATGTATTATATATTTCCAGTACTGTACTGTGTTTATTAAAAAAAATCCATGTATAAGTTGACCAGTGCAGTTCAAACCCATGTTGTTCAAGGGCTGACTGTCGAATGGGTGATAACCACCCAGGAGGTGGGATAACAAAGGCACAGTAGGACTGATAATGCTGAATCAATTGTACTGACAGACTGGTGAAGTGTGGGGAAAACTTACAAGTAAAGTATGCTCTGAATTAATACAATGAAGATCCAAGTTCCTTATACATAGAGGGAAAAAAATGATTCAAAACAAAATTATTCCTAATTGAGTAAAAGCTAACACCAAGAGTCATTCTTTCTTATATACCACATATCAGATTTATCACCAAGTCTTGTGGACTGTACCTTCAAATATATTTTAAATCTTTCTGCTTCTCTCCATCCATAGAGCCCTACTCTAATCCTAGCTGTGATTTCAGCACTACTTGTCTCCTGGTGTCTGCTTTCGCCTGCTTCTAATCCATTCTCCATACAGTGGAAAGACCTTTTAAAAACATAAATTGAGTCATGCCATTTCTCCATTAAAAACCCTTCAATGTTTTCTTCTTGCCCTTTTACAAAAATCCTCAAATCAGTAAGGAACTGGCTGACATGTTCAGTGAAGAATATGTGTATTTAAAAGAGCCAATATAGAAATTATATAGAAATGTTATAAAAATGAGTATGCCAAGTAGAAAGTGAGTGAAATAGGAATTTAGCTTCAGTTCTGATGTCAACTAGTTATACAGCCCATCTTACCATTTAGAAGGACTAAAATATTTAGAATCTATTCAGTTCCAAAATTTTGAGGGATGAAGTTTTGTCTTTTTTAAAGAAAATTTTATTTTAATTCCATCCATTATAATTAACATACAGTATTATATTAGTTGCAGGTATATGTTGTAGTGATTCGACAATTTTAGTGCTCATTGTGATAAGTATACTCTTTAATCCCTTCACCTGTTTCACCCATCCCCCCGCCCACCTCCCCTCTGGTAACCATCAGTTTGTTCTCTATAGTTAAGAGTTAGTGTTTTGGTCTGTCTCTTTTTTAAATTTGTTTGTTTTGTTTCTTAAATTACACATATGAGTAAAATCATATGGTATTTGTCTTTCTCTGACTGACTTATTCCACTTAGCATTTTACTTTCTAGATCCATCCATGTTGTTGCAAATGGCAAGATTTCATTCCTTTTTTATGGATGAGTAAAATTCCACTGTGTGTGTGTGTGTGTGTGTGTGTATCTCACATCTTCTCTATCCATTCGTCTATCGTGGGACGCTTGGATTGCTTCCGTAACTTGCTATTGTAAATAATGCTGCAGTAAACATAGGGGTCCATATATCTTTTCGAATTAATGTTTTCGCATTCTTTGGGTAAATACCCAGTAGTGAAATTACTGAATTATAGAGTAATTCTAGTTTTAGTTTTTTTGAGAAACCTCCATACTGTTTTCCACAGTAGCTACCTCAGTTTACATCCCCACCAACAGTGCATGAGGATTTCTTTTTCTCCACATCCTTGCCAACACTTGTTTCTTGTGTTTTTGAGTTTAGCCATTCAGACAGGTGTGAGGTGATATCTCATTGTAGTTTTGATTTGCATTTCCCTGATGATGAGTGATGTTGAACATCTATATATGTGTCTGTTGGCCATATATATGTCTTTTTTGTAGAAATGTCTGGATTTTTAAAAATTAGATTATTTTGTTTTGTGTTGAGTTGTGTAAGTTCTTTATATTTTTTGGATACTAACCCTTTGCCAGATATGTCATTTGCAAATATCTTCTCCCATTCAGTAGGTTTTCTTTTAGTTTAGTTGATTGTTTCCTTCGCTGTGCAGAAGCTTTTTATTTTTATATAGTCCTAATAGTTTATTTTTACTTTTGTACCCCTTGCCTGAGGAGACATATCTGGAAAACTGTTGCTATAGCCAATGTGAGAAAAATTACTGCTTATGCTCTCTTTTAGGATTTTTATGGTTTCAGGCCTTACATTTATGTTTTTAATCCATTTCGAGTTTATTTTTGTTTATAGTGTGAGAATGTCATCCAGTTCCACTTTTTGCATGTAGCTGTTCAGTTTTCCCAACACCATTTGTTGAAGAGACTGTCTTTTTCCAATTGGATATTCTTTCCTCCTTTTTCAAAGATTAATTGACCGTATAATTATGAGTTTATTTCTGGGCTCTCTGTTCTGTTCCATTGATCCATGTGTCTCTTTTTGTGCCAATACTGTACTGTTTTGATTACTATAGATTTGTAGAATATCTTGATATCTGGGATTGTGATACCTCCAGTTTTGTTCTTCTTTTTCAAGATTGCTTTTGCCATTCAGGGTCTTTTGTGGTCCCATACCAATTTTAGGATTTTTTGTTCTAGTCCTGTGAAAAATTGATAAAGATTGCATTAACTGTAGATTGCTTTGAGTAGTATGGGCATTTTAGCAATATTTGTTCTTTCAATCCATGAGCATGGAATATCGTTCCATTTGTTTGTGTCATCTTCAACTTCTTTCATCAGTGTTTTATAATTTTCAGAGTATGTTTTGTCTTTTTTGATGCTGAACAGTTAAAGAAAAATTATGTCAATATTTCTGAATAAATAATACCTTTAGTTTGCATACTGTTACATAGTTTAAAAAGTGTTTCTGCATGCATTATCCTATATGATGTCCTTAGGTTCTTCCTGCCTTTTTTCAGATTAGACAGACAGAATAATTGAGGTTCCTTTTCATGATTCCACTTTGCCTATTCCAAAAACTGCCATGCAATGTGTTTGGAATAGGTTAATACAACCTCTAAAAATAAAATAATTTCTATCATTAGTGAATTTGGGAAATAAAAACAACTTAGAGATACCAATACTTGCTAATCAAGGTAAACTTTGAAGAATTTTGCTATGTATAATCTAGTTTGAATAATTCTATGAATAGATTAGTGAACATAGGTAAAAATGCTTAGTTATATTTATTTTCATTCCTAGGATATGTAATAATATAACTTGAAATATACCAATGGTTTGAATAATAATTCTGAAAATTCTTCTAATCCAATTAACAAATTAAAATTTCTTATCATTACTTTTTTTGTAGTATGGCATGTCTGGCAGTCTGTGTAAATGGAAGTGGAAATCTTCAGGGAATAAAATTGAGAAAACTCAGTAATAAATTGCCATCATGCACATGTAATATTCTGCTATGTTTCTAATAACCTCTAAGCCATAATTTTCTAATGGAATGAAATAACTCTGTCAGAGGCAAAATCAATACTTTCAAAGTACACACTAATGTTCTGTGAAATTAGAAATTGACCTTTTTTCCCTTTTTTTTTCTTATAAAGAATAAATACAAATGGGTTTAGGCATTTGGAGTACATATAACATTTAAAATACAAATCTTTTGAATATCTCTACTGAAAAATAAATTTTAAATGTTATAAGTGTGTTGTTATATGTCTTCTTCCTTACTGATAATAGATTAAAACTATAAATACAAACTCGATTCTACAAAATATGGTTACTAATCACTAAAACAATTTTTGTTTTAACTTTTGCCAGCATATGTTGCTCAAATTACAACCTGAATAGATATGATATTTTTAAAAATGAAACACTTTGTTTATCAATGAAAAGGTAACACTATTCTCTTTCATTATTCTTAAAATTCACGTCTTTTTCACTTGGAGTGAGTATGCATATGAGATCTACTCTCTGATAAGATTTTTTTTCCAAAGAAAGAACAAATTGTTGACCATAAAACAAGCTGCTGTACTAGCTCTATGAAGTAGCCATGTAGACATTTAGCTTTTAAGATATTTTGTGTGGGCTCTTTCTGTTTTTATTGAGTAAATTCACCCAGCTAGTATTGTTAAGCTCTTACTATGTTCAAGCCACTTGTTCCAGCTGGGGTCATTTGAAAGGAAAGGTGGATATTCCACATAAGAGTTTCTAACTAGTTCCTTGGATCTATCTACAGATTCACTATTGAATTGGTGCATATTCAAGATGTCTGCTACTTTGAGATTTCTATTACTACATTCTCTTCCATATTTGCAGCCATGGAAGTGGTATACTATATAATTAAGGGCATTGGGTCGTGAAGTCCACATGGGTTCAATTCCTAGCTCCACCAGCTACTAGTAATGTGACTTTGGGTAAAGTATTAAGAACTCTGGGAGATAATTTTCTTCATTGGTAAGATGGATATTTAAAATGTTCCCACTGATCTCATGAGAAGATAAAATGAGATGTTGCACTACAAGCACTTAGAACTATTCCCAGTGGGTAATAAAGCATAGCTCTCAGAGGTTTTTGCCTATATTTTCTCATCTTTCGCTACCCCAGGTGATGTTAGCTTTGGGAAAATGGAAGGAAATACATTCCACCTCAGATTTTGGAGGTGGCACCAGAGACCTGCCTTGTCTTTTAGCAACACCAGGCTTGGCTGATCTCATAAAATGAGAAGTTAGGGGAAGGATGGAAGAGGTGTGTTGCAGAGTGAGGAATATACAACCCATAGAAGGAACTCAGTCATTACTCATGAACCAGCACGTGGATCAGTGAGGAGGGGTCTTTAAGGAAGTACCATCAATGTGAGCCTGACATTTCCCTACTCTGGTTCTTACCTGGTTCACCTTCTGCCTTCATTTAAGATGCTCTACACTTTCATTCTACTTTGTTGTTTTTGGTTTTGTTTTGTTTTGTTTTTTGCTTACCACTGAAAGTTTACACATTAGCTGGTTATTTGAGGTTTTACAATTGTGAAATTTAGGTTACCTTACTCAGGATTCTTATGTAAATGGACCTAATTGGTGAAATGGCAGAAGAGCATCAAATGGACCTAATTGGAATCAGATTTTCTTTGAGAAATGGCGTCTACAACAGTGCTTCTGTGTTCCTTTATGCTATTGGCAATGATTATCAGAGAAAGATGCTCTGAGTAGAGAGCATTAGATGATTACTTAAGATGAAACCTAAGAAAAAGTGTGTCACTATAGAGTATTTAGACATTTAGCCACTTAATAGAAATACCATATAGTTTAAAAATTAACATATTTCTAAGCACCTCAACTAGGCCACAGCAGGAAGGAGATAGATACAGACCAGTGAACAAGGTCAACCCAACAGTGCTCACAAAGTATTTTGTAAAAAACATGATAGTTATATCTTATCAGTATTTTCACATCTTTTTCTTTAACAAGATTTAGGGCTCCTTGTAGGCAGTTATATAATCTTGAGTTTGGATTTCCAGTGTTCAGTACATGTGTGCTAAATGAAGGAATGAATGAATGAGCAGATTTAAGTCAATTTGTCACTGCATGGCTGTGATGAAAGATTATGTTTGTGATGTGGTAAGTCACGAGTGAGTAGAATCTTACATAGTGACCTACACTGTTCACTTGGAGAGCCCTGGTACTACTTATAACTTCCATGAAACAACATTAGATCTATATTGAAGAAGAATGCCAGGATTTAATGCATGGCCATCCAAGTGACTTCTCCCTAGTCAAGAATGAAGGCTTTTCATGAATTTCTACTTTAAAATGAATTTTTAGGGGCGCCTGGGTGGCTCAGTCATTAAGCGTCTGCCTTCGGCTCAGGTCATGATCCCATGATCCCCAAATAAATAAATAAAATCTTTAAAAAAATGAATTTTTATTTTGATTAAAGTGAAACATGTACAGAGTTTTAAAACTAAATAATTCTTTTTTTTTTTTTAAGATTTTATTTATTTGACAGAGAGACACAGTGAGAGAGGGAACACAAGCAGGGGGAGTGGGAGAGGGAGAAGCAGGCTTCCCGTAGAGCAGGGAGCCCAATGCGGGGCTCGATCCCAGGACCCTGGGATCATGACCTGAGCTGAAGGCAGACGCTTAATGACTGAGCCCCCAGGCGCCCCTAAAACTAAATAATTCTAAATACCTATGGTAAAGTACATTACTTTCAAAAATAATTTACTCCCACCAATCCCATCAGATTCTCTCTTTACTGGGACCCTACCCTATGGGTGGTTTTTAATTCTAAACTCAGTGATCAGGTTTGGCCATGTAACTTGCTATGGCCAATAAGATGTGAATGGAAGTGATATGTGCCACCTGAGTGAAGTTGTAAGAGCCATAATGTGGTTCTGCCATCATTCTTTTCCTTCTGCTACAAAATCAGCATATCCCAACTGGGGTCTTTTATTTCAACCTTGACCTTGTAATGAAGACAAAGAGAAGAGACACCCATGGTGAACATGAGTGGGAAGTAACCCCATTCATCTTCTTGTCAACGACTCAGATTTCAGGGTCATTTGTTATCATAGAATAATTTAGCTAAGCTGTTTGATACAATGGCTTATAATTAAAATGACCACATAATTTATTGTCAAACCTGGACATTTTTGAGAGTGAAAGGAGGTTTTATGACCAACTTTTGTAAACTGGTACTGTCCCACCAGAGGTTGTATGTATGGTCATTTTACTTGTAATGGAAGACAGAGTGATGCATACAATCATACTGGACCTTTCTTTGGTGTTCTTACTGGCCTTTGTTTGAGCCACATTGTTGGAGCCTGGAATGCATGAATTTCTCTTTGTTGACTGACTCTCTTGTGTGCTAAATCATATCCTTCAAAAGAGTGCATAAGACGTTCACTTAAAAAGCCCTTTTGTGTCAAAACTGTCTCTATTTTATCTTCACACTTGATTGATATTTTGGCTCGGCACAGAATTTTAAGTAGAAAAAATATTTTCTGTTAGATTTTGAAGCAACACGCTAACTGCGTTTTAGCTTTTGGTGTTGCTCTTGTGAGATTTGGTGCCATTCTCATTTTCATTCTTTTGTATTGACAGGCTTTCTCTCTCTGGAAGCTTTTAGGATCTTCTCATTATCTCTGACATGAAATCTTGAAATGATGCATATTCTTTCATTGCTTTGGTCACTTGGTTGACTCTTTCAAACTGGAGACTCTTGTTTTTGAGTTCTGGAAAAATGTCTTGTATTACTTCTTTGAACCATTCTCCCTGTTCTCTCATTTTAGTACTCCTGTCATTCGTTGGCCACCCTAGATCAATTTTAGAGGGATTTTTTTTTTTTTACCATTCTTTGCATATTTCCTGACTCTAGTGTTTTGCTCTACTTTCTCAGTGATGTCTTTCGTTTTAACTTTCAACCATTTGATTGATTTCTTTATTTTGGGTGTTTTATGATGGTTAATTTCCAAGAGCTCTTTCTTACCCTCTTATCATTGTGTAGCAGTATTTTTTTTTTGTCTCACTGAAGATATTATTTATAACTTATGTGAAATTTTCTCTGCATTTGCTGTTTCTGTTTCTTCTATGTTCCTTTCAGCTCTTTGTCTTTATCCTTTCCTTTCATGTTGGAGGCAGTTTGAACAGGAAAGTGTTAACTTAGCAGGCCTGCATTAAATCCAGCAAATCTCAAAGAAAGGCCTATCTTCAAGACTGGTTCTTGGTTGGCTCCTGGAAGATAAATTCTGTAAGATTGATTTTGTATGCCTGATAAGATTGATTTTGTACGTTTGAAGCCTTGGGCCACGCTATACCAGTGTAATCCAATAGTTTATGCTAACAACGTGATTTATGATGAATTCTTTTTTTACTCCAGAGGAGGGAGGCTGAAGTCTGAGTAGCTGAGGTCAGTCATACAGGTACTGCTTGCCTATATGACTGATATCCAGTGAAAACCCGGGACACCAGGGCTTAGGTGAGCTTCCCAGGTTGGCAACACTTTACATGTGTCATATATCATTGCTGGGAGGATTAAGTGCATTCCCATATGACTCCACTAAAAGGAGAAACCTGGAAGCTTGTATCTGGCTTTTCTTGGACTTTACCCTATGTACATTTTCCTTTTACTCATTTATTATAATAAAATAGAACCAGGAGTATAACAGCTTTTCTAGTCCTGTGAGTTTTTCTAGTGAATCCCTGAGCCTGAGTGGTTTTGGAGAACACCATCATAAAAATGATTCTTAATTAACTCTTCATATTTTCACGTAAGCAACTAAAATGCACAGTGAATTCTCAGAACATGAAGACAGGGTTTGTTCATTTCATTATAGGGCAATTGTTTTCAAAGTGTAGTTCAAGAACTCTGAGGTCTCAGAGAAACTTGCAGGGAGTTTACAAGGTCAAAAGTATTTTCACATTCATATTAATACCAGGTTTTATCTGCTTTTCACTGGTGGTGTAAAACATTGTTGGATAAAACTGCTGAAGGCTTTGCCATGAACAAAGGAAATGGTACCAAGCTATAGCAGTATTCTTTACAAGAATGTTGTAAAAATATGCTAGTTTCACTTAAGGTTGACCTTAGTGAAACAGTAAAACTTATAAATGAAGTACATATCTTTTCATATTTTGTGTGAGAAAATGGCAAGTATGTCTAACAGCACTTCTGCTGCATACTGTAATTCAATGGCTGTCTCAGGGGAAAGCATTAATGCAGTTGTTTCAGTTGAGAATTGAAATCACCATTTTTTTCATGGTAACCATTTTTGCTTGACTGACAGGCAAACTATGGTTATTCAGACTTGGGTATTTGGCAGACATATATATATATATATATATATATATATTTTAAGATTTTATTTATTTATTTAATTGACAGAGAGAGAGAGAGAGAACATGAGAGGGAACACAAGCAGGGGGACAGGGAGAGGGAGAGGCAGGCTTCCGGCCGAGCAGGGAGACCGATGTGGGGCTCGATCCCAGGGCCCTGGGATCATGACCTGAGCCGAAGGCAGTTGCTTTAACCAACTGAGCCACCCAGGTGTCCCTGGCAGACATTTTTGAAAACGAAGTAAGTTTCACTTTGGGGAAAACAAATGACAATATTTATTGCCAATGATAAAGTTCAGGCTTTCAAGAAAAATCAGAAATTTGAAAAACTTGTATTGGTCACTGGGAGCTTGACAGCTTACCAATAGTTACAGAATCTTCTGATGAGATCAGAGGTAATATTAACAAATGTGATTTCTTTTGGTATTGCATAATGAAATGTGTCAACATTTGGAAGATCTGTATAACTCAGTGAGTAAAGATTTTTGAAATGATAAAAGCATGATGTTACAAAATCTTGCATGCCTATAAATGCTTTCAAAGTGCAAGATCGACCAATGGGCTTCAATGTAACAGAGTACAAAAAGTTCACTGACATGGTTTCAGATTCTACCTTGCAATTAACCTTTATGAAAGGATTGCTTTTCAGATTGTGGTATAGTCCCAATCCATAACTATCTGAAAAGGCTATTAAAATACTCTTCCATTTTCCAGCTATATATTAGTGTGAGGCTGCATTTTCTTCATATACTTCAACAGAAACAACATGTTGTAAGGCTTTAAATGCAGAAGCAGGTATGAGAACCCAGATGTATTTTATTATGACAGACATTAGAGAGGTTGCCAAAATATCATTCTTCCACTAAATCTTTTTTTGTTTTATATAATTGGTTATTTTCTATAAAAATATGTTATTTATGTTATGTAGGAGGTTTGTTATTTTGAAATGAATTAATGAGTATTTTAAAACATTCCTAATTTCATTTCTAAAATGGCAAAAAATTGACAGCAATAATTTGCAAAACAAGAACTCTTCAGGGGACGCCTGGGTGGCTCAGTCGGTTAAGCATCTGCCTTTGGCTCAGGTCATGATCCCAGGGTCCTGGAATCAAGTCCCACATCGGGCTCCTTGCTCGGCAGGGAGCCTGCTTCTCCCTCTACCTGCCACTCCCCCTGCTTGTACTGTCTCTCTCTCTCTCTCTCTCTAGCAAATAAACAAAATCTTAAAAAAAAGGAAAAAAGAGAACTCTTCAGAGCCTTCAATAATTTCTATTAGTATAAGGAGGGGCTGGGACCAAAAATTTGAGAACTGCTGCTATAGGACCTAAGGGAAGGAGCTGATCTTTTCATTGGGATGCACCCCAATGGTATTATTTGTAGGTGCATTTTTCTGAAATTGTTCATTTTCTCCCATGAAAGAATCCCTCTCTTCCATGACTTTGGACGCTACGGTGGCATTTTGGGAGTAAGTCAGAGGAAGGGGTTTGCAAACCCCTTAGTTCACCATGCAAACTTTGAGTTTATTCATAGTTTTCATCCTGTGCCACACTCCTCTCCTTCATTCTCTTTGATGGCCATGACTGTGAGGCCTTCCTGACCTTATGTCTCCAGAGAATCATTTCTGCCCTCTTTCAGGTTGGGAGAGGGATGCTAAGTAGACGGGCAGCTCACTTTTTGTTAGTGTTCTCCTCCCCTGCTCTGTTACAGCCATCCCCACTGCTCCATCTTCTTTAATCTTCTAAAAAATGGTGCTCTCTTAGACTCTGTTGGATTACTGCTCTGGTATCTTTTTATGCTGAATAATGGCGCCCTCAAAAGACATCCATGTCCTAATCTCTGGAAACTGTGATTATTCCCTTCTGTGGCAAAGACTGCAGATGTGATTGAGTTAGAGCTCTTGAAATGGGAGATTTTCCTGGATATCCAGATGGGTTCTAGATGCGATTACAAGTATCCTTACAAGAGGGAGGCAGAGGGACATGTGGCCACAGAGGCAGAGATTAAAGTGGTGCAGTCATAAGGAATGCTAGTGGCCACCAGAGGCTGGAGGAGGCAAGGAACAATTTTCCCTCTAGAGCCTCTAGAGGCTCTGCTGACATTTTGATTTCTGCCCAGTGATATTGGTTTTAGACTTCTAGCCCTTAGAATTGTGAGGGAATTAGTTTCTTTCATTTTAAGTCACCAAATTTGTGGTAATTTGTTATAGCCCCCAGCTTCAAGAAACTAATACAAGGCATAGGTTTTTTATATGCTTCCTTGTCATTTTAGTGGGGGGTTGAAGAGTAGGCTAGGTAAATGCATGTGGTCTGCATATGCCAGGCATAACCAGAAGCTTTTCAGTGAGTTTCTAACTGCAGTGAAGATGAGGCAAGGAGGGGAGAGTGGAAATTTTGCCAGAATAGAAATTTTCCTGATGCTTTGGAGTGACTCAGACGTCTCTGTGGGAGGGGTGGGGGGCTAGATTTCAGTCCCTTCCTTTTTGGCTTTGCAAGAAAGGAAGCATGTCCAAATGGCTGTAACTTATCTGGAATTTTTAGAAGTAGCCAACAAAAAAGCATGAATGCTTGATCCAGTCCTAGAACTTAGGGGTCAGGGGGCAGGGAGGATGAGTGATAGCTCACATTTTACCTTATTGTTCTGGTGCAGGAACTTTTACAACTATCCACTTGAGCCCTCTAATTTCTTTCTATGTTACTGTCTTTGTGAGCCTTCGTGCAGTTTAAATAAAGGAAAAGGAATTGGTGCATCCCCATCTTTGTCCATGTTTGATGCTAATGATGCTGCCCACTTATGGTGTCTGCATGTGAGCCAGAGGGTACAGAAAGCTGAAAGAGAACATGGCTGAGAACAGCACAGCGTGAGCATCCTGGGGCCAGCAGAGAGACTGAATGATAGAAGTGGGCCCTAGAAGGTGGGTCTTCTTCCGCAGTAAACAAACATTTAGGTAGCACTCATGAAGAGTAAAGCTCGGTACCATAACCTCCTTTGGAGGAAAGGGTAACCTTCACCCTGTCCTTGCTCTTATAAGAGTAATCATGATACACAAGAAATTACAAGTATGTTCCTGAAGGAATGATTTCCACATTTCTTGAATTCCTGGAAATAACAAGAATTAAGGCAAAAAACTTAACATCTAGAATTTATAACATTAAAACCTATAAAAAGGCTAACTATCATTCAAATTTTCTTGATACATTATTAAAGAAATAAATGGCAGAATTTAAAACAAAATTGGGACCCAGATACTTCCTACAAATAAGATTTTTCTTTTCTTTGCCTGACGAGAGTTGCTTGGGAATTCTTAGTGATCTATGTATAGGCCTTTAAAAATAATGATGAATAAGAGATGACAAATAAAACCTAAATTGACAGGGTAAGCCGAATAAATAGAATTATATTAGACAGAAGCAAGAAAATGACCACTTTAGGCAGCATGCCCACTGGGCTATAATTAGGTCTAATGCTATTGTTTCTGGTACTTCATATGCTGCTGGTGGTCAGTGAAAGTTTAAAACGCAATCAGAAACATGTTCTGCAGTAATAAATTTTACTTTTGCTGCATAGAGACATGAATATACAAATTACTGCCAACTAATTCAAAAAACCACTTCTCCCCAAATGACTCCCCTTAACCAGTACATTCCAGTTTCTTGACAACACTGAAAGAATTCTCTAATATCAAGGACTGTGTTTCTTGAAAATTTACTGAATATTGGATAAGCTGATTATTACTCATAATAAAAGTAGGAATGAAATGTTGGAAAATACAAGGTGGGGGGATCATAGATGAATAATGTGTGAGTAATTATGAGGGCTTAAGTTAACAGATGGCTAGAGTACTAAGTCCTGTTTTTAGAGAATTCACAAATTCTTCTACTGTCGGCCTTGTTCCAGAAAGATCTTAAGTTTACAGATACGTAGCCCTGTGTGTGTTGTTCATGAGCATGTATGTGTGTCAGGGAGGGGGTGATGGTAAAAGCAAGATAATATAATTTTAAAGGAAAACAGACAAAAGCAACACAAAGTCTTGGATATTAAAATGGAACAAGAAGGGCACCTGGGTGGCTCAGTCAGTTAAGTGTCCAACTCTTGATTTCAGCTCAGGTCATGGTCTCAGGGTTGTGAGATCAAGCTCTATGATGGGCTCTGTGGTGGGTGTGGATCTTGCTTAAGATTCTCTCTTTCCCTCTCTGTACGTCCCTCCCCCCTCTAAAAAAAGAATAATAAATAAGGTAAGATAAGATAAAATAAAATAAAATGGAGCAAGAAATAACATTGATTTTTAAAAATGCCAACCACAAAGACCCACCAAGGGTCTCAAGTTTGTGTCTGACATTCTAGAAGCTATTCAGTAAAGAGGTATATGGAGTCAGTGATACCTAAGATACAACATATTGTTGCTCTGGAGTTACAGAACTATCACTGAAGCTGGAGACAGGCAGGTATTTCCTGAAGCCTTAATGGAGATGACATTGTGTGATATAATGAATGATATTCTCAACAGAGTTCTTCTGTGGTGTAGTGATAGGTTTCTGAGAGTTGTTGATTATCTAGGCTTCAATGTAGGTCAGTGGCATCACACCTGACAACAATTCAGCAAAATCATTCCTAGCAGGGGCTGTTCCACTACAAAACATGTACACAAGCCATGTATACAGCTGGAGGGAAAAATTAGAATTTGCTTCTGAGGCAAAAGTGTTCTGGAAAGGAACAGGTAGAGATGGCTGAGCTTGCACTGCCTTTGTGGACCTTCGTGTTTCTTCAGTGCTTGGGAGTCAGTAAATAACTAAATGTATTTTCTTATATAGACAAGGAGATGACTTTCTGCATAAAAGCAAGAAAGTGGAAAAGACTGAGGCTCATTATATACCTGTAAGAAGCCTATAACTGCTTTTTTCGTCTTTAGTCACATACTTTCAGATGTAGACCTAGAATAGATTCTTTCTCCTCCGAATGGGTGGGTAGTTATACAACCACAGGCTCGTAGAGTAATACTCCCAAGACAGTTCCCACTGGGGTCAATCCAGAGCCAGCCACATTGCACAACTCCAGAGGGGCCATTTAGATGGAATTTTATGTGACTGTCCAAGGGTACCTGGAATTATACTATCTAGACGCTCTAGGAGGACCTTTTGCCAAAGAGCAGATATGAGGGTTAAAGTTTTCCCCTATTTCAAGCGAAGTGGAGTGCACACTGATGTTGGGAGAGGGTTGATGGTGCTTGCTAAGTAAGCTGAGTCTTTTTTGTTAAGAAAATGGACAGCACTTCCATGAGTAGGTAGTGGAGTTGCAGCGGCAGCACGGACCAGGGTCAGGCCCGGTTGCTACAGGCTCTGTTGGGGTGATGGTTGTTAGACCTTCCCATAAATAGAATTTTCGAAAAGTTCAAAGCATACCTCATACAGATATAACTAGCTATCAACAATTTCATTCAACTCATCAATTAATGAAGGAACCAGTAAGATGGAAAGCTGATTGCAAGTGCATTTTGAGAAACTGGGCATTTATAGGAAATTTAGTAAAGGAATGTCAGAATGAGCTTGCTAACCTAGACTGGCAACTGGCTAATGGCCTAATGTGCAATAAACTGTAACATAGAGGGTTATTTTTTCTACCAGATAGAAATCATTTGGATAAAATTTGTTAATATTACTTTTATAGAATCGATTGGGTGTACTCCTGACTCTTATCAAGACATGCTAGGCATGCTAATCACAGTAGAGCTCATTTAGCGTTGGGATGCTGTTGGGTTTTTAATATTAGTTTTTATTAATTTTATCCTGAGTGTGTACCCAAAGTATTCTAGGTAGGAGAGAGATTTTAAAAGTGTATCACCTCTTCATGCCCCAGAACTCATCTCTGGGGCAATGTGATAAAAGGCCAAATAATCCTAGTTGAGTAGCTGGGCACTTCATAGGTGAGAGACGAGGAAAATTATTTTTCTCTGCTTCTAGTGGGGGAAGGAGGCAGCCCTTCCCCTCCCCTCCTGTCTCCTTGGAAACATAATGGGCCTGAATCCTCACTCCAACCCTTTGGTTTATAAATAAAATCTCTGCAGGAGCCAGAATGCCCTGTGTGTCTTGGCTTTTACCACCAAGAGAAGTCTGCAAGTTCTGGGGCTCATTCCTCCTTGAAATGTAAATACCTAGGGAGATAACACTCCAGTCTGGGCTGTAACCATTTGGGGTCTTTTTGGATCAGAGCAATTAGCTCCTTCATTAGGGAAACAAATGGTTGCATATCTAATCCTTATGGTATGTGAAACATGTTTCTAGGAGAAAGGAAAGCAAATTTTTTTTCCCCCAAGATTTTTCTGTCTTTTATCTTGCACACATTCCTGTGTCTCAGGAAGCTAGGACTTTATGCAGGAGCAAATACTGTAGGCCAGTGGTTCTTAAAAAGTGGTCTCTAGACCAGCAGCCTTAGCATCACTGGGAAATTTTTAGAAATGCAAACTTTCAGGCATTACATTACACCGGACCTACTGAATTAGAAACTCTGGGGTGGGTCCAGCAATCTATTTAATGAGCCCTCCAGGTGATTCTGATACAGGCTACACTTTGAGAACCACTGCTGTGTGCCAGGTGCTCTTGAGCCAATCCCAATAATCCTCTTCATTTCCTACAGCTGTCTCTTTCCCACCTACCCTGCATTGTTAATTCCTTACCAGTGAACAGAGTCTATCTGCTGCCATGGTAAGTCTACTCTCATTATGGTGGGCTTGGTAGTAACTCGAGGAATACATTTATATGTAGGAAGCATTTTGGTGGAATGAGAAGGTTATGAGATTCCTGTTTCTGAAGCGGCTTACAGATTAGATGAACAGCCACTTGTTTTGAGCAGTTAAACTATGGACACCTAAACAGCAGGAGGCTGGCCTAAAAGACTATGAACACTTTTTTTTTTTTTTTCCAGTTTCCTCAAGGCAAACAGTATCTGGGGGACTAAGTAATAAGATAGTTTCCTGAGTGTAGAGTAACTGAGCAAATCAGTCCTTGTAGATCAACCATGCAGAAAGCACACTCAGGATATTTTATTTTATACTTCACCAGTACATTTAGGAAATAATACTGACTACTTTTACGTGCTTCAGAGATGTTTATATGCTTTTAATTGGTTGGAATTGGTGTCATTAGTCTCTCTTGATATTAGAACTTTTAGAGGTGCTCAGTGGTGTCTGCCACCTGATTTCTCATACCTTCACGGTGGGGGGGGCATCAGAATCCCCACTATCTGCAAACAGTGTATTCTTTTACACAATGTGGGCTCAATCTTAACAGTGAGAACTCTCTGGTAAGAGAGAAACCACTCCTTTGCGCGGGCAATCTGTCCTTCTGGAAAATTAGTAAATGATATCAGATCATATAACATTCCATCTCTAAAATCCCCAAATGATCTCTTGAAATTCCCTTGCAGCCTTATGAATCTAAGCAAATAGAACATGTGGGATCAATTACAAACATTTCTGAAATTCTTGTTATATTTCCATGAACATAAATCTGATTTGCTTGGCTTTGTGACAAAGATCATAAGAATTAATCCACAACAGAGAAGAAACACATAGTAAGGAAAATATAATTATCAGCATGTGTGTTTCTGTGTAGCGCATTCATGTTGACCCAAGAACAAATGTGACATAAGAAAAATGTGACAAAGGAAAAAAGAGATCTAAATTTAGAGACGACTACGTTACTTACAATTAAAGAGGAAATAATCCAGGTTAGTATGAATACTAACACATGAGCCATAAATGCTCCAGAAATAGAGAATGTTTCCTCATTTCTTGTAATACACGAGTATCACTCACTTTCATAAGTGGAATTATTTTTTTATGGATTGCTGACTTATTCCTTATAGTACTATACTCTTTGTTGCTTCTGAGACTGGTGTGGGAAGGAGCAATCATTACTTTAAAAATTACCAGTGTTTATCCAGGTTTCTGTGGCCATTTTGTTGAAACTTTCAAAAGATGTTCCAAACATGAGTCTCCAAATATGTGCAAAGTACACAAATCTTTTTTTTTTTTTTTCCTTTCCTTTTGAGGGCTTGCTCTTGGGAGGGCTATTAGAAAAACGGCTGGAACTTCCCTAGAAAGGGAACTTCTCTATATGCTGACTCACTCAGTTGTCATTTCTCCTTCTACTCACTTTTCTGGTATCTGTTTTTCTTTGATTTTGAGACTGTTCAATACACCAAATCATGGAGAATCACTTTAGCTCTTTAGTTTAAGGGACCTTTTCGGGTTGGCTTGATCAGCCCACAGTACCAGAGAAGAATAAATGCTGGGACATTCTTTACTGAATTCTCTGAGTAGGGAGAGGTGGTCTGGCCATACCTCCTTCAAGACAGAGAAAGTCAATTAAAAACATTTCTGTGTAACGTGACCCTGCTGGGTAGGAATGCATACTGTGGCATGGTGCTTTACCTAAATGCAAACACATCCACACTGTCTCCCAATGGAAAAGCATAACAAGGATTGGCAGTCTTTTAGATCGTAAGCACTTGTAACTGCTGTGATGTGATATTCCCTTCACTCATTTCAGCCTGGCCCAAATCTGTTCTGAGGGCTCTGGTGTTCTTCCTTGAAGATTTTCCTTTTTAACCAAGCCTAAAATCCTTTCTCATTTAATGAGCCTAGTACACACATTCTGTGTGTGTGTGTGTGTGTGTGTGTATGTGTGTATGTAATGAGGCTAGTACACACATTCTGTGTGTGTGTAATGAAGCTAGTACACACATTCTGTGTGTGTGTGTAATGAGGCTAGTACACACATTCTGTGTGTGTGTGTGTGTGTAATGAAGCTAGTACACACATTCTGTGTGTGTGTGTGTGTGTGTGTGTGTGTGTGTGTGTGTGTTCTCTTTCCACGATTCTGGCTGAGGATTCACATGCACCCCTTCCAGCACCCTTTGCTTTCTGTACCCAAAGATAGAACACAGGATCTTTGTATTTTAATGGTCTAACAACTAATCATCACGAGGGGGAAATAAACAGGATGATAACATGAGAAAACTCCAAGAAGTTAAAAGTGGCTAGGAAATCTTGGTTCCTCTCCGTCCTTTGTAATCCTCCCTTTTTCTTACTGTCTACCTTGAGAACCAGTTCCATTGCAGCACAAGCATGTCTTGGTATCTTATGTGCTAAGGACCCAGAAAACAAGTCCTGACACAGCAAAGGAATGAAAGATGTTGGCTACAGAATACATTTTACTGAAAACAAGCTCAGCCAAAGGGTGGAGGAGACACAGATTTGGTTTTACAATTGATTTCTAAAAATTAACTTAAGTCTCCATAGTCGGATTTCTTAATTAAAGCAGAGCTTAGAAAATAGAAAGCAAATTCCCTTTCTTTACTGCAACAGAGCAGAATGTAACCCTGTCTTACAGCTAAAAATAAAGGGCTGTGGTGATTGCTGAGGATATCTTTATAGATTCAGTACCATCATAACTAAGATTTACAAATACCACATTCTCTACCGCCCCAGGAACACCATCTTCCTGTCTGCTCCATTGCCCTTCTGACTTGTGTAATTTGTGTACTTGTGTGCTCTAACGATTTACCCTTCCTTTCCACCTAGTCCAGTTTCAATGACTTCTGGAAATATGTTTCTCAGTGATTGCTTGCGCTCAGTGACATGTCCCAAACTCCATGTTGTGCTCTTCCTTAGGAAAGAAACTAATGCTAACTATAAAGTTAACTATAGCACAGTAAACCATCCACATTTTATGGTTCTGAGTTTTTATTCTTGGCAGTTGAAATATGCTTGGTAGTTAATTTTACATCAGGCTGCAACCCAAGAGTTTGTGTCTGACAGCTTTAAATAGAGAAAATGAGTATTTTTAAAACAACCCAGCAACTATTGGTATGAATCAAGTAATTTTGGGCTACAAATGGAGAGTGAGTAAAATCTACTCTATTCTGTAATTTTGTTGCAACTACCTGTTCCTGACATGCAAAGAAAAGTGGGCATTAAATTTAGAACATACACTTTTTTAACTGTGAGAGTGCCTTTGAGACCTGATCCTCACCTACACTGAAGTGTCGAGAGGAGGACCTACCTCACAGGCTATTGTTAAGATTAAATGAGAAATGCATGTAAAATTCGTAGCACAAAGCTGGTACATCCTACTCAGCACATGTTAGAACATCATTATTACTGCCTGTGTCCTTGGGCAATTTACATAAACTTTCTGAGTCTCGGTTTCTTCCTCCGCAGACTCAGAATGCATGCATTCTTACTTCGTCACTGTTAGGTTGTAAGGACAAGGGCACATACTGAGTGTGGGTACACAGTCAGTCCTCACTCTCTGTTGGCTCTCTTTCCTGAAGAGTCCCAAATTGTGCAGCTCTCCTGGGCTGCATCCAGAAATGTTATCATGTAACCATTTCATTGGTAGGATGTCAGCAGGAAGCAACTTTATCTCATTTTTCATTTTTACTTTGTCCTTCAGCCTTTTCTGGCTGTCCCTTCTCGACTCCAGGAAGCGATCTTGGGCAGATCTCATAGGATTCTAGGCATATTCAGGAATTAGATAGTCTCATTTTCAGATGTTAGGAAGTTCTGTCTTGTCTAAATCCAAACATCTGCCTCTTATCCAATTAAAAACCTTCCCCTTTACCAGCTTGCTCCTGACCCAGGCTTTGAAACCAGTATTGGGCAAGGGGAGCACAGTTTGCCCAGTGATTACCCCTGCTGGGTTTTTCACCTCTTCATCCCTATCCTCAAAGTTGTTTGCCCTCTTCCCCACCCTCACCCTGGAAGAACCACAGAGGGGGAAGGGGACGTGGGAGAATAAACTGGCCAAGATGGTGTCCATGTCCCTCCATGGGGGCTGCCCATATGTCCTCCCTGTCACGGGGCATCTGGCATCTTAGGCAGCTTTACTGTAGGGAACCATCCATCTGCAGTTCCTTGGTGCAGGTGATGTTTTCCTTACAGATGCTTTCTGACTGCTCCCAGGTCCTGCCTCTGGTGGTCCAGGGCAGCCTCCTCCCGCTGGAGCCGGTTCTCCATGGGCAGTGCTCTTGCCCATCACTGGTGGATGTGGGGCTGCACCACGCCTCCTGTCTCTCTCCATCAGGGCCAGCTGATGTCTTCAGGTGACAGTCGTAAACCAGGCTCTGTGACCTCCTGGTTCTGGGGGAGATGATCAGTTTCTCCCCAGATCTCCCTCCCCCATGCTCTGCTGCGGGCCTATGCTGGAGCCCATGTAGCCTCTTTTTTTTTTTTTTAAATTTTATTATGTTATGTTAATCACCATACATTACATCATTAATTTTTGATGTAGTGTTCCATGATTCATTGTTTGCCTATAACACCCAGTGCTCCATTCAATACGTGCCCTCCTTTTTTTTAAAATTAATTAATTAATTAATTTAACAGAGAGAGACACAGTGAGAGAGGGAACACAAGCAGGGAGAATGGGAGAGGGAGAAGCAGGCTTCCCACCGAGCAGGGAGCCTGATGCGGGGCTCGATCCCAGGACCCTGGGATCATGACCTGAGCTGAAGGCAGACGCTTAACGACTCAGCCACCCAGGCGCCCCTACGTGCCCTCTTTAATACCCATCACGGGGCTAACCCATACCCCCACCCCCCTCTTGACCTAGCACCAATGCCCTCTCTCCTCGTTCTCACCCTCTATCATAGATAGGTGGTGGGTGGTGGTGGGTGGGTGAGGGGTGGGTACAGAGCCAGTGTGGTGGTGAACTCAGTATAAATGGACTGGCAGCTCAGTTTAGTAGTTGACCTCTTAACACCTATGGTTTTTAGCTTTGGGGCCTGAGCTGAGACTTCTGGGCAACAGGGAAAGATGCATTTAAAATCTGGTTAAATTAAGAGCAAGCAAACAAACAACAGCAACAATAAAAAAAGAGAAACGGACTCATAAATATAGAGAACAAACTAGTAGTTTCCAGAAGGCAGGATGGGGGGGAGATAGGCAAAAATAGGTGAAGGGGCTTTAAGGTACGAATTTCCGGTTATGAAATTAATAAATCGTAGGGATGAAAAGTACAGCATAGGGAATATAGTCAATAACATTGTAATAACTTTGTATGGTGACAGCTGGTAACTATACTTATTGTGGTGAACATTTCATAATGTATATAATTGTCAAATCATTATATTGTATACCTGAAACTAATAATATTAGTTGTGAACTGTACTTCAATTAAAAATTTAAAAAATGAAAAAGAACAAGCTCAGTTTTGTTCCATTTATTTTGAAAGGGAATAAAAGCCTGACCTAAACATTAAAATTTACAAGACGTAAATAAGAAAATGATTATTCTTGTTACTCAAGCACACATCTTAAATTCTTTAAGTTATAAATTCTAGTTCTTAATTAAGAGTTTGTTTAAATATCATCAATTATTTCACAGAGGCTAGAGAAATAACTAAATTAAAAATTTCCCTGAGGAGTCATGCCTAAGGAAATCAATAAGAAACTTAAAAATCTCTGGAGTAGAAGGGACACTAAGTCAGGAGAAATATAATGCAATTCTTTTAAAAGGTGCATATTTTCAGAAAAACCCTATATATGGGATGCCTGGGTACCTCAGTCAGTTAAGCTTCCACCTTCAGCTCAGAGCATGATCCTGGAGTCCTGGGATCGAGTCCCGCATCGGGCGTCCCTGCTCGGTGGGGAGCCTGCTTCTCCCTCTCCCTCTGCTTGCTGCTGCCCCTGCTTGTGCTCTCTCTCTCTTTCTCTGTCAATAAAATATTTTTAAAAATCTTTTTAAAAAAGGAAAGAAAAACCCTACATATCCTAGGTAGGTAGATTAGTATAGTTTTTCTTCCAGACATCATGATGGGGTAAGAAATGCAGTCTTACTTTCGCATGCCTTACCATACAATCTACTGTGGCCATTTGTTCACTGCCAATCACTCCATCACCCTTTCCAAATTCCTGACATAACACTACCACTTTCTGATTTATCCGCCCATCTGTACCCCCAGATAAACTTCATGTTTTTGTTCAGTAGAGTTTTGCCAAAGCCTAGAACAGTGGTTTGCCCATAGAAACTGTTCAATGAGTATTTGTTAGATGAACAAATGGAGTTTACTCTTATTCTCATTAGACTTTTGTTGATTTATCTTCAAACCTTTATCAAATTCTCACCGTGTGTTTGGTATTGTGCTACATGCTGAAATTTCAAGATGAATAAATCACAATCCCTGCATGGAAGGGAATAAACATTTAAACAAATAATGACAGTATGTTGGGATATGTAATTTTGGGAAAGTCGTTTTGCCTCTCTGGGCTTTAGTCTTCTCTTGTATAAAAGTATCAAACCAGATGATCTTAATAGCTTTTCTCATCTTATGAAAGATGTATTGTGTGCATGATATGTGCACACAAATATTTCTTACTCATTGTTTCTGCACTGAAAGAAATGAGTACCAGGAACTGGGAATAGGCTGGTTGTTGGTTTGTGATCAGTAAGGAGCCTGAGCCCTGACAAATTGCAGATGTTTCAGGAAAACCAGTCTCTAGTTTTAATCCAGATGTAATCCAATCCAGGGATAAGCCAATTGGAAGCAACCTCCATGCTAAGGGTGATACAATGCTAAGTCCAAATAAGAATAGGAAAAGAAAAAAGTTTATTGGGCAACATTTAAGTGGTAATTCTTGTTTGTTTTTTAAGTATACAAGAAATCTATGAATCCAGTCAACATAAAAGTATAGAACAAAAAGCAAAAGAAGACCTTTTTTCTTTCGACTTTTGAATAGCATTTAATGGACAAAGCGGCGTATTTGTTTTCCTTGCTGCAAAACAATATTACCACAAGCTTAATGGCTTAAATCAACACACATCTATTACCTCTCAGTTTCTGTGGGTCAGCAGTCCAGGCGAGGCTTGGCAGGGCTGCTGCTCGGACTCTCACAAGACGACAGTCAAGGCATGAGCTGAGATGGTGGGTAAACACCAACACACCACTGGTTCCAACTCTCCTGGAGCTGAAACCCTAGTGACACTAAATACAGGATGTACTGTCAGGGGTGGGAGGACAGAGACCTGTCCCTCCAGTGAGGATGCTGACGGCTGTGGATGGTCATATAGAGTACAGGGCGACAAAGGACATGATGGGCATCCAAGCTAGAACTAGACCAGGCTCCATCTTGTTCTCTCTACATCTGCTTCTCTTCCTCTTCCTCCTCCTCCTCCTCTTCCTCCTTCTTTTGCAGAAGGCCTTCTTCACGGCCATCTCCCACTTTCTGTCCTGAGTTGAGGGTTTTCTGTGTAGCCTTCCCGATGTTTTTCTGTATACATATATGTGCATGTGAAAATATGTAGGTTCTTTTGGGGGTTTTATATTGTATATGTTTTCTGATTTTTGCTTTTCTCCCCACATAAAAACATATTTTGGGAATCTGCATAGGTAAAAAGATCCATCTCATGCTTGTTATCTCTTGTATTATATTCATAAAGTAGTTGTATAGTTAGCCATTTTTCTATTGAGGGATATTTAGGTTGTTTGCTATTCACTTTTTCAAACAGTGTTTCAGTGATCTTTATACATGTATCTTGTGCCTGTTTCTGAAGAGTGGATGCCTTGAAATGGTCAAAGGGAAGGCACCTTTAAAATTTTAGAAGATGCTGTCTTATGACCCTCCCAAAAGGTTACACTAATCTGCATCTCCACTGCTGGATATAACAGTACCCATTTGTTTACACTCCTGCCAACACTAGATATTATCAGTCTTTTAAATTTGTGGATTAAAAATTCAATCTTATTTCTGTTCTAATTTGTGTTTAGTTTGGAGTCTTCTGATACTTAGCAGGGTAAAACGTCTTTCCATGTATTTATTGGCTATCCATATAATTCTTCATTGAATTCCTTCCTTCATCATTTACTCTTTTTTTCTGTTGGGCTGGTTATGTTTTATTGATTTTTAGAAACTCTTAAAATTCTATTGCTATTAATCTTTTACATATTATATATGTTGGAAAGATTTCCTTTGGCCTTGTTGTTTATTTTTATTTTCAAACATATTACTTGCTCCTCAAAAGTGATGAGGTGGTAGGGAAGCGGCCCAAATAGTCTTGCTATTTAGCATGACAAGATATTCTGGGTTCGGGCGCCTGGGTGGCTCAGTCGTTAAGCATCTGCCTTCGGCTCAGGTCATGGTCCCAGGGTCCTGGGATGGAGCCCCACATTGGGCTCCCTGCTCAGCAGGAAGCCTGCTTCTCCCTCTCCCACTCCCCCTGCTTGTGTTCCCTCTCTTGCTGTGTCTCTCTCTGTCAAATAAATAAAATCTTTAAAAAAAAGAAAAAAGATATTCTGGGTTCATCTTGTGTATTTCCTTCCCTGGACCTAGAATCAACTATTTCTCTAATGCAGTCTTATAAATAATAAAACTGATTCTTGCTTTATAGCTCTTTCTTGCTCTTTGTATTTTTTCCTTTTAAAATCAGAGAAAACCACATAAAACAAATATGGTTACTGAATTGTGAGATACCTTTGTAACCATCACCCCAGATCAAAATATGCATGTGCCTCCCGTATGCCTGGAGCCAGTCACAATCACCTCCTTCCAATGACAACAATAAAAACAACAACAACAACAACAGCAGCAGCAGCAGCAACAACAAAACAGCCATTATACTGACATTACCACCTTGTTGCATTTTAAAAAACAGTATGGGGCGCCTGGGTGGCTCAGTCGGTTAAGTGTCTGCCTTTGGCTCAGGTCATGATCTCAGAGTCCTTGGATCGGACTCTCCCTGCTCAGTTTCTTAGTGGGAGCCACCCCCATCCCCCTGCTTGTGTGCTCTCTCTCTCTCGCTCTATCTCAAATAAATAAATCTTTAAGACATAAAAAACAGTTTATCACTAGTGTGCATTTCCAGACTCTGGAATTTAGTCATGCCCACTTTTTAAGAAACTGGATATGGCATTCAAAATTTTTAATCCACAAATTCCATCATCAGTTTCTGCTTTTTCTTACCACTTCATCTGTGGAAAGACCTCAGTTGTCTGACCTGTAGAGTTTCCCACAGTCCAGATGCTGCTGATTGCACACTCATGGTGCATTTGAACACATTTTTCTATCTTCGTGTTTCCTGTAAATTGACAGCTGGATCCAAAGCTTAGAAATCTGGTACTGGTCAGAAATTCAGTTCAGTCCCCTTGATGGGACTATACGTAGGGCTGTATTCTGTCACCAGGAGGCATATAAAATTTGGTTGATTCTTTTTTCTGATGGTAATAACCACTGGTACTTATGCCTAGATCCATTAATACATTGGAGGTTGCCAAATGATAATATTCAATTTTATTATTTATTTTCCATTTATTAGCTGAAAAACTGTTATAAAGAGATGCTTCCCTTCATGTACTACTTGATTACCCAGAGATGTACTTTGTACAGTGAAGAAATGCTTAATACTTGATTCTTTCAATTTATTTAACGTTTTTTCAGATAAAGATTTTCCTCCCTACCATCTTCCAAAGGTATCAAATTCATTTTTAGTATCGTCATGAACTAATGGATTTAAGTATATTTGATGGGTTTCAATCCATTGTAATTATTCTCCTTATGAAAAGTTCAAATTTTCCTAATCTGGCCAGTGAGAGCCTCTGCAAATTGCCTCTGGTGTCCTTTGATATGACCCTAGTCTTAGATCACAACCTTGTTATCTGGAATGGGCATTAATTTTCTATGGCTGCTGTAACAAATTACTACAAACTCAGTGGTTTAAAACAACACACAATTGTTTTTTTATAGTTCCGAGGTCAGAAGTCTGAATTTTTTTTTACTGGACCAAAATCAAAGTGTCAGCAGGGAGATTCTCCCTCCAGTGGCTCTTTCGGAGAACCATGTTTTCTTGCCTTTTCCAGCTTCTAGAGGAATTCGTTGGATTCCACGGCTTGTGTCCCCTTCTGCCAACTTCAAAGCCAGTAGCATATCATCTTGCTTCAGTTTACACATTGCCTTCTGTCTTCTGTGTCTCATTTCCCTCTTATAAGGACGTTTTAAGTTATATTTAGGGTCCTCATGGATAATCCAGGATAATCTCCCCATCTCAAAAATTTTAACTTAATCCTTCTTGTGAAGTCTCTTTTGCCATATGAGGTAACATCCACAGGTTTCAGGGATTAAGACTAGATAATTTTGTTTTTAACTTTTTGAGGAACCTCCATACTGTTTTCCACAGTGGCTGCACCATATTTAGTGGTTTGCATATCCACCAATGGTGCACAAGAATTCCTTTTCCTCCACATTCTTGCTAGCACTTGTTGTTTCTTGTGTTTTTGATTTTAGCCATTCTGACTGGTTTAAGGTGATATTGTATTGTGGTTTTGATTTGCATTTCTCTGATGACGAGTGATGTTGAGCATCTTTTCATGGGGTCTCTTGGCCATCTGGATGTCTTCTTTGGAGAAATGTCTGTTCATGTCTTCTGCCCATTTTTTAATTGGATTGTGTGTGTGTGTGTGTGTGTGTGTGTGTGTGTGTGTGTGTGTGTGTTGAGTTGTATAAGTCCTTTATATATTTTGGATACTAACCCTTTATTGGATATGTTATTTACAAATATGACATATTTGCCTTCTCCCATTCAGTAGTTGTCTTTAGTTTTGTTGATTGTTTTCTTTTGCTGTATAAAAGCTTTTTAAAAAGGTTTATTTATTTATATGAGAGAGAGAGAGAGAAAGAGAGAGAGCATGAGTGGGGGGAGAGGCAGAGGGAGAAGGAGAGAGAATCCTCAAGCAGACTTCCCACTGGGTGTGGGACCTGACATAGGGCTGGGTCCCAGGACCTGAGATCAAGACCTGAGCTGAAGTCAAGAGTCGGATGCTTAACTGAGTGAGCCACCCAGGCACCCCTATATAAAAGCTTTTTATTTTGATGTAGTCCCAATAGTTTGTATTTGCTTTTATTTTCCTTGCCTCAGGACACATATCTAGAAAAATGTTGCTTCAGCCAGCATCAGAAAAATTACTACCTGTGTTTTCTTCTAGGATTTTTATGGTTTCAGGTCGCACATTTAGGTCTTTAATCCATTTTGAGGTTTTTTTTTTGTATGGTGGAAGAAAGTGGTCCAGTTTCATTTTTTTGCATGTAGCTGTCCCGTTTTCCCCACACATTTTGTTGAAGAGACCGTCTTTTTTCCATTGCATATTTTTGCATTGTGTGTTGAAGATTAAGTGACCATATAATCATGGGTTTGTTTCTGGGCTTTCTATCCTGTTCCATTGATCTGTGTGTCTATTTTTATGCCAGTACTATACTGTTTTGATTACTACAGCTTTGTAGTATAACTTAAAATGTGGAATTATGATACTTCCAACTTGTTTTTCTTTTTCAAGATTGTTTTGGCTATTCAAGTCTTTTGTGGTTCCATCCAAAATTTAGGGTTATTTGGTCTAGTTCTGTGAAGTACACTTATGTTGAGTACTAAGTAATGTATAGAATTCTTGAATCACTATATTGTACACCTAAAACTAAGATAACA
This sequence comes from Callorhinus ursinus, assembly GCF_003265705.2. Taxonomy (NCBI): domain Eukaryota; kingdom Metazoa; phylum Chordata; class Mammalia; order Carnivora; family Otariidae; genus Callorhinus; species Callorhinus ursinus. The sequence goes on along the minus strand of NW_027397065.1, from coordinate 26,497,901 downwards.
TTTTATGTTAACTATATTGGAATTAAAATAAAGAACTTAATACAAAATCCTAGATATTTTGGGGAGCCATTATTCAACTTACCCCAGTATGACAAGTTATTCTAGGGCCATCTATCTACTGTATTTCCTGCCTGGAGCTAGAATCAACTCTTTCTCCAAGTACCTCCAATTTCTTTCAGTAGGAAGTGGTATTTCAGGATCATAATCTGGGACAAGAGGTGCTCATTGCTATGAATTGGTCATGGTTTCTAGGCCCTTTCCGGGGACGGAATTCATTTTGATACTTCCAGTTCAAATTCAAGACTTTAGGACTTTTACTTGACATCTTCTAGAATACCTCTGAATCTCCTGTTCTCCACACTGAGTTCTTAAGGATTGATTCTCAGGGTCCTGGGATCAAGCCCCGCATCGGGCTTCCTGCTCGGTGGGAAGCCTGCTTCTCCCTGTCCTGCTCCCACTGCTTGTGTTCCCTCTCGCTGTGTATGTGTCTCTCTCTCTGTCAAATACATTAATAAAATCTTTAAAAAAAAAAGGCATAGATGATGACAAAATTAGAACATATTCTATACACATTAATTTCAGAATAATGATACTAATACTACCACCACCAAAATGATTTCTGAAAACAGTGTATAAGCAGATGTTCTCCCCATTCTCCCCCATTTAAAAAAAGTGGTTTTATTCTATCTACATTGTCAAATCACATAGCCATGGCATACTTTAATTACTCCTCCTTAATTTTTATTTATTTATTTATTTTTAATTTTTTTCCTTAATTTTTATTTAATCATAATTCTACAAGCAAGTATATATTTAGTGCTCACACCCAATCTTTATATAGATGTCTTTCTAGACTTTTAGATTATATAAAATTCTTCTGTAGGACGGGGTCTTGGAGATAATATTCTCTGAATTCTTGTATGTTGATAACATCTTGTGTGTGACTTTTATACTTGAAAGTCAGTTTTATTTGATAAAATACCTAGACTTGTATCTTATTTCCTTGAATAATATGTAATGCTTTTTTTTTTTTCCTCTTCTGGTGTAAAGATTGCTGTTGAGAATTTGATTGTAATCTAACTTTTTCCCTTAAAGGTTATTTTCTCTTTTTGCCTAGATACTCAAGTAACTTTTTTCTCTAAAGTCTAGTAGTTTTATAAGAATGTATCTTGGAGTTCGTCATTCTGGGTCATTATTCTTATGTGTGTTGTATAGTATTAATCTTTTTATTTTTATTTATTTATTTTTTTAGAGGGGGGAGGGGCAGACAAAGAGGGAGAGAGAGAATCTTAAGCTTGGAGCCTGATGCGGGGCTTGATCCCATAACCCTGAGATCATGACCTGAGCCAAAATCAAGTCAGACACTTAACTGACTGAGCCATCCAGGCACCTCAATCTTTTTATTTTTAATTCAGGAAAGTTTTCTTGAAATATACACTTTTATATTTGTTATGTTCTCTTGTTTGGTTTTAATATTCAAGGAATCCTACTATCTATATGCTGGCTCTTTTTTGCTTATCTTCAGTATTTGTTACTAACTCCCTTTATTTCTTTTCTCCTTTAATCTATTATCCTTAAGGTATTATGTGTTGTGTTTATTTGTTCTTATATTTCTTCTGGTTCAGTCTTCATTTTTATTTATTTTAATTTTTTTTTTTTTTTTTTTTTTTTTGAGAGAGAGTGTGAGAGCACGAACAGGACGGAGGGGTTGGGGAGGGACAGAAGCAGCGGGAGAGAGACAATCTTAAGCTGACTCCATGCCCAGCATGGAGCCTGACGGGGCTTGATCTCATGACCCTGAGATCATGATGACCCGAGCTGAAATCAAGAGTCTGAGGTTTAACCAGCTGAGCCACCCAGCTGCCCCAGTCTTCATTTCTAAAATGACTTTTTCCCTTATATTTAGTCTTTCCTTAAATCTTTCACCCTCTTTTTGAGTTTCTAAAATTCTGAATTGTGTTGTTCTTTTAAATCTTACATAATTTTCTTAACTTTTAGCTTAATTTCATCTAGGGGGTCATTATTGGTTCTGTTTTGTGGGCATATCTTGCTGGCATATTTTAATTGTCTAGAGGGATGCTATTCTTTTTTCTCTCCTTTTTTCTTCTGTAACTTTGTATTGAAGTTGACTTAGATATTTTCCTTTTGCTCATATTTGTGTGACACTAGTTTTCCTAAACTTTTCAAAGATGTGGCTCAAGGTAGCTTTCTTAATTTCTTGATGCTCCCTGTTCTGTTTTTGGTTTTTTTTTTTAAGTGTTAAAATACATATTCACTTACTATTTGAGATTTCCTGGCTCTCTCCCTTCTCTACTTTTTCTGGACCCTGTCTTTCATTTGTCTCTGTTGTTCAAATTCTTACTGAATTTTGATTTCACTCGAAGAAGTTTCTCCCAAATGTGGGGTTCTTACTTGAAAGGGAATTCTGGCTGTTTGGTTTTAACACCTCATGGGGCCAGACTGCTTCAGTCTTTTTCAGACTTTACGGTGGGCCCCTTGTGATCATCCACGATTGGAACGGGCACAGTGCTTTCCAGTTTCTGCTGCTATTGTCAGATCAGCTGGTCTTACTTTCTAGGAATCCCTGTGCACTGTTTTGCTCTTTCATTTTCAGACCCATCAGACATCCCCTGGCTTTCCTCTGTCTTCTCCCCCCGCCCAGGCACTAATGCCATGTAGATCTTGTGGATGTTGCAAGTTTATTGGTACCCTCTTCTATCTGTGGATCTGTGGAACTATCTTGTCAGCTGGTTCTGATGCAGGAGGTGTTTTGTTTTCCCATCTAGTTGATTGCTGTTTTATGTAGAGATTCAAGGAGACTCTTCAGAAAAGTATTTTAATGTATAAACATGAAGAGATAGCCCCAGTGAAATAACAAATTGGATTCTTTTTATAAATAATACATGATATTATTCTTTCTTTTTAAAATGAAATGTTGTGATTCAATGGCAAAAATGTTTAATACTTTATTTCCCAACACAATATACAGTAACAAACAATGCTTAAACATTTCTTTCATTAAGTTTGATCTGCTGTAGAATTTTGTAACGTATTGATTAATTTTATATATTCCAATAATTATTCCCTTCTATCACCTATTATTTCACTTTTCCAACCCTCAGAACCTCAACACAACAGGACAGATATAAAAACATGTAATTATACCATTGACTCTTTGAGGTAATGTACAGTAATCATATTTCGTTATGTTTGATTTCTATACATGTGCACTATTCGATAATACTTGCTAGCTAATATCAAAGCTGTACTCAAAAAATAAATAATTAAGGATAATTTCACAAGAGCTTTATAATGTTAATTTATAAACAACACTTTTTTATGAAAAATAATAAAATTTAAAGACTAAGAGTGAATGCACTCAATGGCCTATTTATAGTCCAACTTCTAGAGAATTCTGTGTACAGTATAGCCCATTTGCCACAAAATTGACATGAGCAGTCAGTGTTCAGCCTCTCCAAGGGGCTTTGAGTAGGTTGCCAATTTTTAAAAAAATGCATAAAAATCAAACTATGACAAGTTGCGGAATTTTAGTTCATTTCTTGATTTCTTGGAAGGTGTTGGATATTAATTTCTAGTATAATGTGATACAAATAAGGAAAATCCATATTTCTGCTCTTTGTGTGAATTGTTTAGCCCCATAGTTCACTGCTTACTATGTCTTGGGGAACATATGTTATCATAAGAACAGCGGAATAGTCGTGGTAGATACTGGCCATTGTCCCAAGTATGTGCTAGAAATTGGTAGTTCTTGGTTTATAAGGGATTTGTTCTTCTAAAATTATATTTTTAGGGGCATCTGGGTGGCTCAGTCAGTTAAGTATCTGCCTTTGGCTCAGGTCATGATCCTAGGGTCTAAGCCCTGCATCGGGCTCCCTGCTCAGCGGGGAGTCTGCTTGTCCCTCTCCTTCTGCTGCTCCTCCTGCTTCTGCTCTCTCTCTCTCCCTCAAATAAATTAATAAAATCTTTAAAAAGAAATAAAATTATATTTTTATCTTCTATACACTAATCTTCAGCTTAATTAATAGAGTTGAAGGTTGTAAGATGATAAGAAATATAAGATTATATAAATATTCTGATCTGAAAAGTTCTCAGTGTTTGCTAGAGCCCTCTTAGGAGTGCCCTGTCACCATCTCTTAAGGCTACATCTGGCAGGAGCAGTTACTGCCAACTCTATCTTGCCAGGTCCACTGATTCTGGACTTTCTAACTGCTGACCAGCCCTGATGTGCACATTGTAAATGGCTTCAGCTTCCAGTCCTGCAGTCTTTCTGAATTAGCTCAGTGATATTTCCAGCTGCTGGGAAGATAGTTCTGTCAGCAGAACATTATGTTCAGAGTGGCTTGATCTGTGTGCCCTACTTCCTTCCCCTCAGAACAGTGAATCCACACTGCATAGTCTTTGTCTCAGCTTTCTGTTACATGCAGAAAAGTTGGCTTGGCAACGGTGTGTGAGCAACTAAATACACACACACACACACACACACATTTGCATATATGTGTATGTACATATATGTATATGTTTATATGCATGCATGTACATATACGTATATATATATAGTTTAAGTATTCATGTAATTTTCTGTTATGTAGGAAAAATCTCACCGCAATTCATTGTTAACTACATCTGCATGACCTCTTAATAGAGGCAATTTCAGGCAAAATTGTTTATCCTCATTAATTTTTTCATATAGTAAGCAACAGGGTAGCTGAATCACTTAGGGTTCCAAAAAGAAATAAATGACAAATACACAGGAAATTTGATGGGGGGGCAAATTCTAAATTTGTGGGTGGGATATAGGGGGCCCACAAGCGTAGCAAAACCCAGAGCTAGGAATAGTGAAGGTGTTATCACTCTTAGGCTGGAAGGAATGGGAGAGGGAGAGGTTTTTGAGAGCCAGAAGGATGAGCGTGGGGCACACACTTCCTTGAGAAAACCAATGAATTTCTTTTGAAGAACACAGCCATGTGCAGGTGACTTTCTAAGAAGAGAATTACGGGAATAATACCCCAGCCTTGTTCTTTTCTCTTTAGCTTCTGCCTGAGCATGCCCATTGGCTGAACCCAACCAGAAGCTGAATTGTATGAAAGCCTGTTGGGTAAAAGCAAGGTGGAAGGGAGAGAGAAGGGATACGCATTAAGCAAATAGAAAATATCCAGTACATTAGCTGTTTGTGTCATTAGACTAGAACTGTCTCAGGCTAAGCATGTATCCTGATGTTATATGATACATCTTGTGTCTTATACACATGTCATCTTGATTTAAGAGTATCTCCTTCCCACTAACAGAGAAAGAACTCTTCTTACCTGTGTATATGCCGCTAATTAGATAAGGACGATTTTTATTCCCACGGTCTCTCTCCTTCAAGTATTACTCATTAAAAAATAAACCAAAGAGTTTGGAAATGAAAAGGAAACTGAAAAAAACCCACATACTAATCTATGTAAAAAAATTCTATGTAATGCTATGTAAAAAAAATACATAGAATTTTTTTTAGCCACCTGTTTATTTTTATGCTCACATATGTGTGTAGAGCAATGTTGTCAACTTTATTCTAGATTTGAAATGATAACACTAAGCCCCCAACTCATCTTTGCAGGCAATAATGATGAAATCAAAAAGACCATCCACCTATTACCATGATGATTGATTAAATATATGTATCAGTTAAGACAGGTTAGATTATGTAGCTGTAACAAATCCCTGAATTCTCAGTGGCTTAAAACAAGAATACACCCAGTGAGTCCAGCAGGAGATTTCTGCTCTTCATATTCAGGGGCCCAGGATGAAGAATGAACCACCATCCCTTGACACTGCCATTTTATAATGTGTTTATATGATCAACATAGCAGGTGGAGAGCTCCGGAGATCTCATGTCAGTAATTAAATATTTCAGCCTGGAAGAGGCACCTAAAACTGCCCATAACGTTGACCATAATTAGTTATTAGGCCCTGCTCAGTCACAAATGTGCCAGGAGGCATATTCTGTGTCCAGGAGGAAGAACTGAATATTAGTGAGTCCTGATAATGTCTACTACCTTATGAGATTCCTTTTTGTCCTAACTTGAATGAGATCAAGACATCTTATGAATTAACATCCTTTCTCTTTTGTACGTTCTCTATTGATACTCAACCATGATCTGCCTCTGAATTTTAACCCTTGAACAGCTGGTACCAGGTTTTCTTTCTTTTCCAATTCAGCTGTGGCAGTTTTGCTCAGAGGGGAGTCCTCGTTTGAATTTTGGATCTGTCTTAAGATCATCATATAATTCACTTGAAGCTCAGTCTAGAAGCAGAGTACCAAAGACAAAGATACTTTCTTCTAAATGCATAAATGAGGTTTGAATGAAAGTGACTATGAGATATAATTCTCTAGCAACTGTAGGAGATGCCATTTAGGAGATGACAAAGGTATGAGGAAGCAAGCTGTTTCTTTTCTTCATGGAGGACACCCAGGGGCATCCAAGGTGTGCATGTGTCCATCCAATAGACACATCCCAAAACCATTTCCAAATTACAGAAGAGGGATGTTGACTTCAATTTCTGTTAGTCATCTCTATGCTAATAGAGATGCTAATAGATCTGATGCTAATAGAACTAATAATATAATAGGAAGAAAAAAATTCCTCAGGGAAGTTTGACTCTCTGTCTTTAAAATAATTTATGAATTGATTGGGAGAGTCGGTTATTAAACTATATTTTTCCAGGTTCCTTTCTTCATTTTTATCATTGCCTACACTGAAAATTAAAACATGGAGAAGCATACAAAAGGATATGTAGAAATCCATTTAATATTTTGTTTATTATGTAGAAGTCAGTACTAAATTGAATTGTTGTGGTGCTGAACTGGTGCTAGGAAAGATGAAAAATTTTTAGTTCAGAAGGTGAAAACCCTTCTCTTCACTCTGCTGAGCAAGGATAACAACTTCTAGGAGGCCCTTAGCTGATAAGACATTTCCAAAGTATTAATAAGGAGCAGGCTTGTCCAAGTTAGTTCTTTGATTTTTAGTTTTATTGGAAACATCACAAGCTATCTTGATATAAACAACTTTCTGTTGCTTCCCCAACAGAATTCTTAGATTGCTGACTTGGCAAAGCACAGTCATTTTCATTCCGTTCAGATCATTGTTTATGAAACTCAGCACTAGCTTTCCAACGTTTCTTGCGTAATGACTCTTAAAATCAACAATCTGAGTACCATGGGGAGATAGACTGTGTCAGTGTTGGGTGTTAATGGGTAAAGCTATGATGGAGACCATTCCATTCTCCTCTATTTTTGCAGTGCATGAACAGAGGGGATGGAATGGTCACAACTGGGATGGAAATCAAAAATCGTGTCTATGGAGTCTCTAGATATGTACTTGGAAGGAAAAAAAGTGGCAGAGAAACCAATTTGGAAGAAATGCTCTTTCTCAGCTTGCTTGCATTTTCATTATACTTTGACATATTTGATTATTTTAAAACTAATACATTCTTGTTATTAAAAAATTAAATGCTACACAAATATTTAACAAGAAGGTGAAATTCCCCTATAACCTAGCCCTTCAGAAGTAACTGTTAGACAATTTGTGTATATTCTTCCAGAGTTTATTGTTTAATTTTTGTGGGATTCTTCCCTTCTCCTTCCTCCCCCCGTCCTCCTCTTCCTCCTTTGGCTCTCTCTCTCCTCTTTTCCTCTTCCCCTGACGCTTCATCTTCCTCCCTCCTTTCCTTTTCCTCTTCTCCATAGCTCTTCTCATTCCCCCACTCCTTTTCCTTCTGTTTGTGTACTCCAAATTAGTGCGTGTGGTATTGCTGGATCAAAGATTCTGAACTTTTATAATTTTTGTAGATTGCCAATAAATATTCTGCCAATTGATATGTTATTAATTGCTTTACCGAATAAAGTTGTATTAACCTACACCTCCCCAGACACTTATGAGTACTGGCTAGTATCAGTCGTTAGTCTTTGTTAACCTTTGTTAATCTTGTTTTAATTTAAGTGTATTTAATTATTAGGTTTAACTTCTTTTTATATGTTTATTGGTCCACGGTATTTCTTTTGTGAGTTGCCTGTTCATGTTCATTTTTTTGCTATTGGGTTATTTACCTTTTTAAACATTGATTTTAGGGCACCCGGGTGGCTCAGTCAGTTAAGCATCTGCCTTCGGCTCAGGTCATGATCCCGGGGTCCTGGGATTGAGCCCTGCATCGGGCTCCCCCTGCTCTTCAGGGAGTCTGCATCTCCCTCTGCCTCTGCCTGCCACTCCCCCTGCTTGTGCGTTCTCTCTCTCTCTCTCTCTCTCTGTCAAATAAATAAAAAAAATCTTAAAAAAAATAAACATTGATTTTAATATATATACTAATATATATTGATATATATGTTACATATATATTAGGGATATTAGACTTTTGCCTTCTCTGTGTATTGTCTATACTTTTCCCTGATTGCCTCTGTTTTCATTTACAGTACATTTTGCCTTGCAGAACTTTCAAATTTTCATGTGAACATATCTATTCACTATTTATTTTATTGCTTCTATATTTCATGGAATGCTTAGAGTGCTTCTTGTATTCTAAGTTTATAATAAATACTTACCATTGTTTCTTTTAGCTTCTCTGTGAATTTATGTTTTAGCTTTGTATGTAAGTTTTTCATCCTTCTGGAATTTATTTGTAACAAGATATAAGGCATGGATTCAATTTAATTATTTTCCAAATTGCTATCCTTTTCCAAATGGCTGGCTCATTGTACAACCTGCTTCTTTCAATAGTCCATTATCCCCTCCACTGATTTGGAATACCATCCTCATCAAACACTGTATTTCCATCTAGCTGGGTCTCTTTTGTTGTATTAATTTTGACTGTCTATTTCTGTGCTGATATTAGATGTTTTTATTACTATAGCTTTACTGTATTTGAATATTTAAGAGGCTTTCTAGTTTCCTTTGCTCAAATTATGGATCCAACTTTAAAAGTACAGTGGGGATATTGATTTTTATGACACTGATTTTATACATTAATTTGATGAAAAACAATACTTTAAAACTATTGAGTCTTTCTATCCAAAAATAAAATTAAAATATTTTTTCAGGTCTTCTTTTGTGCCCCTCAATGGAGTTTTATACTCTTTTTCTTTGGGGGACTATGCGTTTCTTGGTTAAGTGTCCCCAGAATGTTTTGTGGTTTTTGTTTCAATTATAAATATATTTTTCCATTATGTTTTATAAGAAAATGGGAAGCTGTTGATTTTTGTATATTAATTTTGGATCCAGCTAAATGCTGAATATTTTGTTTTCTGCTAGTACTTTTTCCGTTGTTTACTTTGGGTTTTCCAGAGAGATAACCATATAGTCTGTAAACAGTAATGACATTGTCTTCCTTTTTAAAAAAAAAAAAAAATTGTGTATCTTGCTAAATCTTACTCTGGTGCTGTTTTCAGAATTCTACCAGAGCAAAGTGAATCTATCATGGTGATACTGGGCATCTTCTTACCCCATTTCTTACTTTAATCATATGTTTTAGTCTAACAATAAGCATTATAGTGGCTTTTGGATTATATATGCTATGTAGTTAAGTAGCTATAAAAGTTGATTTTATTGAAATTTTTTAAAAATTAAGAATCAATTTTTAAGCCAATTCTTAAAAGATTAAATTTTGTCAAATGTTTTTTTGCTATCTATTTAGGTTACAATATGGTGAACATTATTAATAGAATTCTTGATTTTGATCCATCTCTGCCTTCCTGGAATGATTAAAACCAGAAAACTGAAATTAGCCTATATTTTCTCTTTTAAAAGCTGCTTTTATGTGATTACTATGGCAGTGATATGCGTATTTTATAAATATTCTGGGAAGTCTTTCTCTCTCTCTCTTTTTTTTTATGTGCTCCGGTACAGTTTAAATAGCATGGGAATTTTTTTCCTTAAGCTTTGAAACAATTTATTTGTGAAATTGTTGGGGTTTGGTGATGTTTAGGGAAGTAGCTCTATAAAATTAAAATAACCAATAATCATAAACTATATTAAATAATCTTTTCAATCTGTCAATATTTTCTTGGGCTCATCTTCATGATTTTATAATAATTTTTAAAAAATATTTTTTCCCTTTAAAAATTTTTAAAATTTTTCATTATGTTCAGTTAGCCAACATATAGTACATCGTAAGTTTTTATTGTAGTGTTCAATGATTCATTAGTCACGTATAACACCCAGTGCTCATCCCAACATGTACCCTCCTTAATAGGCATAATAAATTTTTAATTTGGATTGAATTATCCATTTTACCCTAGTTTAAAATTGTGCAAATCTGTCCTTATAATTCTCTTAATTTATGACATATTTGTGTTTTCCTCCCATTCTCATTCTTAATTTTGTGGATGTTGCTTTGTATTATTTTTAAATATTTAGGTATCACTTTATTGAATTTATTACTTTAGAAATTGTCTCTAGGATGATTTATCAGTTTTGTAGTATTTCCATTTTCTAATTCAGTAATACTGTATCCATTGTTACTATTTTATTCTGCTTTAACTTTGATTTTGTGGTTTGATTTTATTTGATTGATTATTTTTATTGTTTCATAGTTGGCAATATTGGGATTTTAGATTATGAATATTCTTTAATTTTTTCCTTTATTTTTCTTGGGTCAATTTGGAATTTTTGCACTGATCACTTATTGTAATATTATAGTTAATATTTATGTAGCCTTTCTTTTAAGAATTACAATACCATTACTCTTATCATATTTATATTATATTATATTATTTTGAGTCATTATATACCGCTGGTTCTTTTATAGTGGGTTTTCGTCACTTGAGAATTTTTTGTTTTGAATCATCTTTCAGTTGGCGCAATTAAGAATTCATGGACATTTTATTTTCAAGAAGAGGTTGTAGTGCATTTATTCCCAAGGTATCACAAAATCAGATATCTTCCCCCCTGCCCTGTGCATGACAGTCTGTTGGCTGGGTGTATCGTTTTTGGATGCCATTCCCTTCCCTTTATCCCTCTGTAGATGTAGTTTTCTCACCTTTTTGGCCTTTGGTGTTGCTGAAGTGGAGTCTGAGATTATTCTAATTTTAAAAAACACTTGTAGGGGATTTGATTCTTCTCAAGTACCTACAAGAGTCTTTGTTTTTGAAATAGAGTAGTATCAGTATGAAATATCATGATTCTTTCATTGTTTTTTCATGGAACACAGTTAACCTCTTTAACATTAACATATAAGTGTTCTTTTAGAAAAGGAATGTTCCATTGATGAATGATTTTTGCATTCTGTTCTCTTCTTTATGTATTGACTGCCTTTCAAATTTATTATCTTCACTTCTCTTGTTATTTTCTTGAGCTTCCTTTCCATATTACAATTGTGGTTTCACCAGTGTTCGCTCACTGTTTTGCTGCTTCCAATTTGGTTTTTATTTCTGTAATGATGTTTCCCCCTTAGGCTTTGCCAGCTCCTTTTTACATCTTCCTTAATTGAAACAGCATCTCTCACCTTTTGTTCATTTGCATCTCTTCTCTTTGAGCTGATTACCTATTTAAGATACTTGTCTAAAATTTTCTTCTGTTTCCTGGAGTATCTCCATTTCAAAATCTTTTCTTCATCTGTCATTTGTTGAGTGTGTTCCTTTCTTTCCATTAAAAAAAAACTAACAACCATATTTTTCCCTTACTAATTTTTGACTGATATATCAGTCCGTTAAGTTGCAATAAAGGAAGCTACTTTAGCTATCTTAAGCACAAAGAATTCATAGCTGGAAAATTTGTATTATAACATCATTTGAAGGGCAGGAGGAGCAGGTTCTAGAGTAAGACACGAAGAATGATTCCCAGAACAGCTGTCCAGAGCTGATGTACTATAGGAGCTGCTTCCTCTGCAAAAGTCAGGAAACTGCCATGGTAACAGGTGACATATGCAAGATTGTCCATTGGTTAGATGTGGTAGTAGGAATCTGTGAATGTTCTCTTCTGATTGCTTCAGTTTTCATAGTGAAGTTGGAAATAAAATCATGATCAAGAGAGAACACAGGAGGAGATGATGGATGTTTTAGAAGAAAGGAGAAAAAGTAAAACAGTTTTCTAGAAGAGTAGAAAATGAACAGGCTAAGGAAGTATAGTATGATAGCCAGAAAGCATTAGGGGATTGTTTGAGGTTTATGGCCGTGAATTCAAAGTGAGACCAGTCAAGGTACAAGGTAGTTGTGTGTGTGTGTGTGTGAATGTGTGTGTGTGTGTATGTATGTATGTACATTGAGGGGTATAGGGATGTGTGTGCCAGGATAGCAGGCAGCCTGTAGCCTTGGTGTAGGTATTGTTTCTAAACATTTTCCAGATATGATGAATCATCTGCCTTGAGGTGTGTGTGTGTGTGTGTGTGTGTGTGTGTGTGTGTGTGTGGTTGGGGTAGTATATGGGCAAAGAGGGCTACCTTCTAATTTTGTTTGTTTTTTTTTTTTTTAAAGATTTTATTTATTTATTTGACAGAGAGACACAGCGAGAGAGGGAACACAAGCAGGGGGAGTGGGAGAGGGAGAAGCAGGCTTCCCGCTGAGCAGGGAGCCCGATGTGGGGCTCGATCCCAGGACCCTGGGATCATGACCTGAGCCGAAGGCAGACGCTCAACGACTGAGCCACCCAGGCACCCCTAATTTTGTTTGTTTTAAAGATCAGAATGATGGATTATCACATAAAGTAAAGATGGCACAGTGCATGGTACCTTCTTCAACCCTGCCTCATTTTTTGTTCTTTGTATGCAAATATGACTCAAGTGGATGCTTTTTTGTTTTTCTCCATGGCCCAACATGGTCATTGGTTATGTTCTTTTTCTACTTAAGGGATGTTATCTCTTCTCTTAAAAAAAAAAATAAAATAAAATAAAAAAAAAACTGTGCTCTGATGAAGATTATGGAGATGGATTTCAGTTCTCAAATTTCTCCTGTGGTTGGGTCCAAATTTCATTGTATAAGGAAGGTAGTAGATATATATATATTAGAGTCTTTGGTATACATTGTGGTAGTGCCCTGCTATTATAGATAAGATTTTTGTATCTACATAGGTTCATTTTATTTATTTTAATAGACTTGGTATTTTTCCTTTCTACTTAAGGGATGTTATATTTTCTCTTACAAAAAAAAAAAACAAAATAGCAAAAACTGTACTCTGATGAAGATTATGGAGATGGATTTCAGTTCTCAACATTCTCCTGTGGTTGGGTCCAAATTTCATTGAAACGGAAGAGTAAATATTGCATGGTACCATCTTCTCCCAAGTCCTTGCTTGTGTCTTTTGCTCCTAACTAGTATGCAGTTGAGCATTATGGTTTCAAAGGCTTTCATTTATATGTCACTAGAGCATGTGCTGACTAAAATAATTATGCTGATGTTGACAAAGAACATGAATAGCTAGGTGATATTGATACCTGCACATATCCATGCTGCTCACATTTTTAATGACTTGAGGACAGAGTTCAAAACCTTTTTAGTGCATAGCATTATGAATGCTGCAACTAATTTGGAATACTTTAAATATTTTCAAAATATTTGGAGATTAAAATATTTTGAGATTGTACTCGTCTTCTCTTGCTGTGTAACAAATGACCACAAATTTAGTGGCTTAAAACAATACCTCTATAATAGCTTACCATTTTATAGGTTAGAAGTTTTCCAGGTATTAGGAATTTATTAAAAATCTTTAGTTGTTTTTTTTTTTCATGTGTTTAGGAGTCCACTGCATTTCTGAATTTACACAGCAAACATTTCATCTATCATTTTTTACAACAGTAAAACTGTTTTACTGTTGTATTTAGAGTAAAAACTCTAAATATTTTCTTCTCTTGCTTTAAGTTCTCTTTCTGATCACAAGGCCTACTGCTTTACAATGCAAGAATATACAAAGGAAGGTTTCCATGGCTCTAATTTAGTCAAAGGACACATACAATGAATTTCTCTGGAGACCTGCCTCTAGAGTTTTCTCCCTTTCCCTCCCAGGGCAGAATTCCTTTCTGTGTTTTTCTACTCTAGTCCATACATAAGTTTCTCAGAGTTCCTACAAACTATAATCTCCACTTCCTTGATTTATTTAAATTTCTAGTCAAGTACATAGTGTATGATTGATGTTTATTGAATGGATGAATAAATAACAGTTTCTGGTACACTTCCTTTTGTGGCTATTTAGGAGTGTGTTTTGGCCTTTTTACAGTCATGTTTAACTCTGAACTATCTCAAGGAAGTGGATACTAGGTCTCCTTGCCTGCCTCTGTAATTTATCTATTCTCAAGTATTTTTTCCAAGATTAATTTTTTTGTTTATCTTTTTAAAAATTTTAATTGTTTATCTTCTTAAAGAGCATTGTTTCATTTTCTTCTTAGTTTATTATTTTGCATGCATGTTTTCCTATTCCATTGAACTTTTGTGAATGACAGAAAGTATCCAGTGAGAGGAAAATTACCTTCACATCATGTTCCATCATAGTTTGTAAATAATGTTTATCTGGTAAACCAGCATTTTAGGAGGAAAAAACCTTGTCCCCTACAAAAAGTTAAAACAGAATCACAGTTCTTTAAGAGACACAGTGTTTTTATGAAACTTTTCTTAATATTCACTCTATGGTGTCTCTATTTTCAAATTTCCACCTAGACCAATGGAGGGACACAGGTTAAAAGAATAACATCACATGGTTTTTCTGAATGTGCCAAATTCTTTCCCTATAAACTTCTTGAATATTTTATAAGGAAAATTTTACAAAAAGGTGACATTGTCTGGGGACTGAAAACATGAAGATTAGGAATAGAAATGTCTGAAATGGAAGAATATAGTGAGCTTTCCTTAAATTATACACCTTTAGTCAAGCCATCAGAGATTTTGCTTTGATGGAGTACTTCAGTGCAAACACATTTTCATTTAACGTGAAACCTAATCTTGCTAATTTGCCAAAAGAAAATGTCAAATTAGTGATTAATTTGCTTTCATCAAGATGTTTACTGGAACCTGATTATATCAGCATATATGCAGCAAATATAGTTTCTATATTTCTTAACATCCCAGTAATACATCCTTTCAAATCTTATCAGTTATACTAATATAGATAAAAGATTACTTAGTTTAAATTTCCATTTTACACAGTTGACAGTTTTTAATACTAAATCTGTAATTATTTGAATAAGAAAATATGGAAAGAAAAAACTAATTTATTATTGATGGTTAACTTGCTAAGTATTTTAAAAATCATATATTGTGAGAGAATTCTGGGTGAGTTTGTTTCAATGTATGTGTTGTATAAATCATCTATTACCACAATAACACTGCATAAATACTCCAAAACTTCATGACTGACAACAACATGAAATTATTCTCATGCTCAAAAGGTCTATGTTTGACTGCAGTTTGATTTAGTCCAGAACAGTGGGGCAACTCTTTTTCAGGCTGCTGGTTAGGGTTATATCTGCGTTATGTGCCTTTCACTGTTCTTGGACCAATGTCTGCCCAGAGCACATTCTTGTGACAGAGAGCAGAGACACAAGCACCAAACTTAACTGTGCAAACACGTTTAAGGCCTCCATGCCCATCATCCTCTAAAGTTCCATTGGCCAAAGTTAGTCATGTGCCCAAGCCCCAAATCCACGGGGCAGGAGAATACATAGCACCCATGGAAGTATGGGGAAGTGTGGAAGGAGTATTTATTGAACGTAAGCAATCCAAACTATCTCATATGTTTTATTCTTTATGACAAATGGTATATGTAAGAGCAAAAGGATTTCTATCTGTGGTATCATATGCGGACACAGTACACACTATGCCTTCTTTTCGTGGTGTCCAATAAAGTTAAGTGTGAATTTGACAATCCTTCTTTTAGGACCCAAGATGAACTTTTATGTGGTTAAGCAGCTAGGCTTCAGTTTGGGTTGCTTATTTTCACATAGAGAGGTGAATCAATAGAGTCCAGTCATTTCTTTTTCTCTTATTTTTTCTTTAAGAATAAATGTATCTCCTGTGGGTTACTGGAGTGGTGGGGGGTGGGAGGGATGGGGTGGCTGGGTGATAGACACTGGGGAGAGTATGTGCTATGGTGAGCGCTGTGAATTGTGTAAGACTGTTGAATCACAGACCTGTACCTCTGAAACAAATAATACATTATATGTTTTAAAAAAAAAGAAGAAGAAGATAGCAGGAAGGGAAAAATGAAGGGGGCGGATATCAGAGGGGGAGATGAACCATGAGAGACTATGGACTCTGAAAAACAAACTGAGCATTCTAGAGGGGAGGGGGGTAAGGGGATGGGTTAGCCCGGTAATGGGTATTAAAGAGGGCACGTATTGAATGGAGCACTGGGTGTTATACAAAAACAATGAGTCATGGAACACTACATCAAAAACTAATGATGTAATGTATGGTGATTAATATAACATAAAAAAAAAGAATAAATGTGTCTCAGGCAGAAGAGAAGAAATGGAAGAATGGATGCTCTGGGAAATTTCTATACCAGGGCAGAGGCCACATCTGTCTCTGTTGCTGCCATCTCAGTGCCCAGCCCAGTACTTGGCTCTCACTAGGCTTCCCATAAATATTCAACTAGCTGATTACCAACTTGCAAGAGGGTCCTCTCGGGTCCCGCCTCTATCTGTGCCTAATTTTGCATTAATACATACAGTTCCTGAGTATATAAATAATTTTTTTTATTGTGGCAAAATACATATGACATAGAATTTCCTATTTTAAAGTATGTTTCAGTGACATGAAGTACATCCATAATGTGCAGCTGTCACCAGTTCCAGTAATTTTTCATCACCTGAAAAGGAAATGCTGTCCCCACTAAGCAGTTACTCTCCATCCATCTTCCCCAAAATCCCTGGCAACCACTGATCTGTCTCCTGTCTCTTTGTTTTGAACATTTCATACAAATGTAATCCTACACTATGTGGCTTTTTGTGTCTAGCTTCTCTCACTTAACATTTTTAAGGTTTATTTATGGTATGTGGCATGTGTTAGCACTTCATTCCTTTTTATGGCTGAATCATATTCCATTGTATAGATATACCACATTTTATTTGTCCATGCATTAGTTTCCAAATTAAGGCAAATAATATTTCATATACATGCTAATTGATTTAGACATTATATGAAGTTGAATAAATTAACCTCAGAGGTTTTATTTATTTCCCCCTGTAGAATATATTAGTGGAGAGGAACTCTTTGTAGAACTTCGCTGGAAAGGGAAGAGGAGATAACTGAAAGGCTTTCCAGAAAAATAATATCAACACTGTGTATGGTGAATTCCCACTGCCCAATTAAGCTGTGATAATGCGATTTATTTTTTTTAAACTTCAGCCTAGATTACTATGATCAGATATCATAGTCACTTGACAGCAATTTGGTAGGAAACCAGGAATCAGCAGCTGGTTATTTTAATTGTAACTTTAATCTTGCATCTTTTCCTTACTTGCTGTGACACACATACGCCTTACTTTTCTCTTTTATAAAATAATAACATCCAAATGGTACTTTCCCACTTCTTCCCATGCTTTCTGTGCCAATGGTACATGTGCTTTCCAGCGTCCTCCTGCTCGCCAGAAATGTTTTAAACCCCAGATCATGTGAGATTCTGATTTAAGATTTAAAAATACTTGCTTCCCTGAAGGCTTATTACCCAATTAGAATCTGAAAGGGGTTGCATGACTATTTCATTATCCATACAGTCCAAGGGGAGTGCGATGGAATTAATTTAAAAGCTTGGAAAATAAGATATATGAGTAAAATGAAAAGAATTGGCATTATGTAACCTGGAGAAATGAAGGCTGAAATCTTTAATACATGAAGGACCATTATATAGAGGAGGATGAATGGTTTTTCTCTGTCTTCCATGAGAATAGAATAAGAGGAAATGGATTTAAGCTATAGCAGGAAGGATTTAGATTAGAAATAAAAAGCTTTCTAACTCTAGGGAATGTAAGGCATTTTATCAGTGTCCTTACTAAACCCCAAAAGGGATTTAAGGAAAATAAAGTAGAAGTGAAGAATTACTTTTTTTGTTAACATTGTTTATTAAGAGATGTTCCTAAATACCATTTCTTGTGAATGCTTAGACAAGGATGGATGCCTACCTGTTTTGTATGGTCTCAGCCCCTGAAGAAAACAGGGGGTACCACACTGTCACGTTTCTCCTCTACGGAAGTGTCTAGCATGATGTTTTGCAGTCAGGATCCACTTAATAAAATTTAGCAAAATGAATAAGCCCCTCTTCTTAAAGATGAGAAAACCAAGGTAGTATAGTAACTGTCTGCTCTGAGATCAAGCAGCTTGCTGGTCGTAGGATCAAATACACGTGGTTGTTTAAGATAAAAATGTAGATTTGAGACAGAAAATAGATTTCTACCTGTTTTGTACCTAGAACACTGGATGAATGACCCAGAACTGGGCTCAGGTACATGTTCTCTCTGCTACGCCTTTGTTGTCTCCACTGTGTCTGGATTAACAATTTAGTAATCTATGGCTAATGGGTTAAGTGAGCCAATGACCTGGTTCTAGTGAGCCATATATATCCAAAACTGAGCAGCTTCTTTAAAAAATGATTTAAAATAATGTAAGTCAATTGTTCATTGAATTCCTACAGCATCTGAGGCATTATGCTAAGTCCTGGTGCTAGGCAGTGCATCCAATTGAAAAGATGTCTGTGAAATAATGTGGAGATAAACTACCCCTTCCTTTTAAGGCATCTGGTAATATTAAGGCCATAAATGTCAGGAAGAAAGTAGATAAGAAGAAAAAACAACGGGAGCAGCTTTGTGTTTCCTCTGAAGGTATCACAGTGCAGGCTTTTAAACTCCCATCTGCTCCGTCCCTGGCATCTTCTCCCCTTTTTTATGCAGCCAGGGGGACTGACCGGCTCACCCCCTCCCTGGATACTGCTTCCAGCCTGTGCTGCCCTATCACCAACGCCCAGACATACTTAGAACCTACGTTTTCAGTCTCTTGACCCTTCAGGTATCAGGACTTCCCTAGGGTCCCGAACGGAGAGTAGCTGCAATGGCCTTTGAAGTCCTGTTTGCTGGTGTAGGGTGGGCAAAGCGCTGGGGGCACCCAGGTCCTCAGAGTGGAGCTTTGGGCCTTAATTTGAGGTGCCACGTCTAGAATCTTGTGGGTTGTTGGGTTTTTTTTTTTTTAGATTTTATTTATTTGTTTGAGAGAGAGAGAACGAGTGGGGGGAGGGGCAGAGGCAGAGAGAGAAGCAGGCACTGAGCAAGGGAGCCTGATGTGGGACTCGATCCCAGGGCCCTGGGATCGTGACCTGAGCCGAAGGCAGACGCTTAACCGACTGAGGCGCCCGGGTACCCCTAGAATCTTGTGTGAACTTATACGATAGGAATAAAGTGATAAAAATTAAAATTACCATGGAGTGAGGGAAACTGTCAAGCAACACTGACAGTAGAGACTGAGTGATAAGAAAGAGAGAAAAACATGCTTAAAAATACTAGTTCCAATAAATATATAAACTCATTGTCAATTATGCATAATCACCGACAATATAAAAGAACAATAACAATGATTCATCATTAAATATGCCAGAATCATTTTGTGTATGTTTAATGTCATTTCAGTCTAAATTATTCATGTAGCTTGGTTTTCAAAATTTCTTGCTTTTTGTAGAATGGCTGTCTGTTGAGAGAATATAAAATAATAGAACAATACCCACCCATGGAGTACCCACCCATATAATTATTCACACCATTTGGTCGCTGTTTCATAAATAATGCGGGTTAAAATTTTTTTGTCTTTTGAAATGGAAAGAATATTTCAATGATATTTCTAAACTGTAACAATTGGCATATTGTTCTAATTGCCTTTGCTACTTTCCCTAAAGAAAACATATTTGTTTCCAGGGCTGGCAAGTCTAGGCATAATAATAAATTGTTCCTAATATTAAGTTGAGAAGAAACTTAATCAGACTATTTTAATTTTGGCAATTTCAGGATTTCTAGTTTCCACCTCCGGCTTCCCCCAGCAAAAACTGAACAGAGTATCTTGGATTTTCTGCTCATCAGATACTTCACTCAAGCATTAAAAAAAAAAAAAATTAGTGAAATTTAACCAAAAGATAATCAAAGGAAGTCTCATCCTTGGTCAGACACTTCTTTTAACCTTGATAAAAGCAGTGTTAAATCTGTATTTTGATTTTAAGATTGAAAAATTAATATAGACACTAAGGGAATCAAATAAAACAAAACTTGGGAATAAACTTTTACAATTAAGGGAAGAAAAAAAAGCAATTAATGGCTGGCTGTCAGATGGGCCTGGGCTGACCCATTTAATGCAATTTCTTTAACCCACTCGTCTCTATTATCTGGGTTGAGCTGTGAGTCTTTGTCATCCTTTGTGTAATGTTTTTGTGTGTGTTTTTCCCCTCTCCCTTGAAGGAGCTATGCCAGAATCTTGGCAGCCTTGCTGAACTGCAGGGGAACCAAGGACTGTTATGTATTCAAATTCTTAATTGTAAACATTGTGACAAGTGCTGGCAAACTGGGATTTGGCAGAATTGGTGTGATGTCATTGAAAAGAATTTCCTTTGTTTTATTTAAAAGTGGTTTCCAAGTTTTCCCCCAGTGAGTCTGGCTTTTATCTTCAGCTCTGAGAGGGCCCTTCACCAGATGTCAGAACCAAGACATTATCTTTGAATTCTAAGGACTTCACCTAGGCTGACCTAGATTACTTTGCTTCATGAACTGAATGCAAACTTCTTAAATAACACTGTTTCTCCTGGCCAATGTTCTTTTTGTTCTGTATTTTTTGCCCTGTCTGCCTTCAACTTTTGTACTTTCCCCTCAATTCCCTTAGTATGAAAGTGATTCTCAAACACTATCATCTCCTTAAAACATTTTCAGAAAGAGATACTGATTTCCAACCTGGTTTCATCCTCTATAAACAGGCAAGTTACAAATGATGAATATGATGTCAGTTAGTGGCAAAATCCTAAAACAGAATATGAAACAAGCAGTTTGTTGGCACTTGGGGAAAAAATCAGTAATAACTTATGAGGGTCTGCATGCATTTTCTAAGAACAAATGGCAAACCACTCTCTGCCTTAGATAGGGTCCTTACATTAGGAGGTTAAAGAAACTGAGAGCATTTTGATTTCAGCAAGGCACATGAAGTAGGTGTTCAAAGTGGCTTCATGGACAAGACGGGGTAAACAGAGCTGGGTGAAACGGTCATGTCTGGTAGAACAGTTATGGCACTTAGTGAAATTATATAACTTAGGAGGTGATCTTTTGGGGTATTCCACAAGCCTTTAATTTGGCCCAACTTCAGTCAACATTTTAATTTATGATTTGGACGAGCCATGGAAGGTGCCCTTTTTAAATTTCCTATTTGATCTTCAAAGCACTGCTTCAGAATCCCCTCCTAATGGGAGTCTTCCGTCTCTCTCCATCTGATTTAGAGGGCTCTTCTCTGTACTGCTGTTGTAGTTTTTCATGCTACTTACTACATTGTTCTGTGATTTCTCATCCACCTGTCTGTTTCCTCAGTTAGGCTGTGAACTACTTGAAGTCAAAGACCAATCTTACTTAACTTTATATCCCCACAGCATTTGGTGCTTAGTGTCCATCAGTAAAATTTTTTTGAATAGATGAAAGAATGAGTGATTTAATGCTGCATTTATCATTATTTTCAGGTGACACAAAAAAAGAAGTTATATAATTAATAATAGAAGGAAGATTCAAAAAGAATCGAATGGTTGAAAAAACGGATTGAACTAGAATGATGATGCTTAATACCTCCACTCCACTGATCCTACCAACCACCTTTCATTGTCTCCTACCCCCTTGCTGTTCTCTCTTGCCTCCTCATCAAGCTTAATTTCATGGCTGATCATTATAATCACTCCCTTGCCCATCTCTGGCTTTGTCCTTTATAAACCACAATTCTGGAAACATCCAATTCTTTACGTGCATCTGTGGATAAACGTGGCTGAAGAAATGCCCACTACTCTGGTGACTTGCTTCACTTTTTTTTTTTTT